>NC_139249.1:17964237-18229237 GCF_977018435.1 Lepisma saccharinum | reverse complement strand
CGACTCACATCAGCCATGGCGAAACAATTGACATACAAATTCGGGCGAGCGTACCATGTGCTCTTGAGAGTAGGGATGCCAACCACGAAAACGAAATCATTCCAAGCAACCGAATACCTGTCAATTTTCAACACGATCGCAACAGGATACATGCAAGTAGGGACACATCTCGCATATACTGTACATTTGGCAATACGGAGGCACTGGGGCACAGTTGAAGGGTAAACGAAGGGAGAAAACAAATGACTCAACATTTTAGTTCGCGAGTTGGCCGCGGTGTGTCTACTCTTGATACGACCGTATGTACCTAGGTATGCTTTCTTTTGATGGCACGACACATTGTATACCAATTACCTAGATTACATGTTTATGTAAATAATATATTTAAATAAAATAAGTATGGATCCATTGTTGGTGTGCACTAATATCATGACTAGAGCTCGGAAGTTGAAGACCTTAACATAGCCAAAAAATACCTATAAAAATACCTAAAAATATAAAAAAGGACCTAAAATGGAATAAAGGACGTATAAATATGATCCAAATTAATTAATAACTTCAGTTTTAATTACATATTTAATGAATAAAAAAAATACAAAATTCTGATCGTGTGGAACACACAGTGCGAAAAACTGAAAGCTTCAAAGCAAGAGAAAGTTGCCACTTACAGCGCGCCCTTCCAGACAAGTTACGGTTAAAGGACCTTGTACCGTATATGCTTCAGTCGTCCAGAAATATATTTATTATTATTTTTATATTTCTTTACTACAGAAAGGATGTTTAAGAGGTGATGAAATGATGATGATTCGAATTGAGAATGGACAGTAACAACGTAGTCGAAAGAAGGTGAAGTTGCAAAAAAAAGCCGTTAAGACCTAAAAATAGGCTAAAAAGGACCAATAAGCCGAAAAAGGCAAAAAAGGACAAATAAAATTCACCTTTTTCTGGCCTACAATGACCCAAAATTAACATATATTATATTGGACCTCGTCTTCGGACACTAGAGAAAAAAAAATATTTCCTCAACTTCCGAGACCTCATCATGACATATATGAAAGGGAGGGTTTATGAGATTTTTTGTGAACTTACAAACATCAAATGTTTTTCAATAGTTGGCGCCCCTGCGAAAAAAGATCAATCAAAACAAGCCATTACGTTTAAAAATTCAAAATTTGCTTGCAAATCAACAATGAATTCGATATGATTCACAATAATGCACCAACGAGTACGGTCTTTAAAAAAAACGCTAAAATATGCCAACGTTCCTTTCATAAATTTAAAGCTGTGCGTACTTTTTCTTTTTTTTAGCATTAAGTAACCTTCTCATTATCTTTACCAGTTAAGACGGGCTTTACTAATATCCAAATGTTCGTTCTGGCAGTAATTTCATGACGCAACCTGCACATTAGACGCGACAAATTGACGCATAAAACAAGCCCTATCAAGTCAAGGCGGACGAATACACGGATCTCTGCGGCCAGGTGATACGAGGGATTATGCAGAAGCGAAGGAATAAAAGCGCAGGAAAAAATAAACCGGAAATAAAAACCTTTTTTACTCCCTACATTCGGCGCTGAATTTACGGCCATCTACAAAAACCGGATATTATTGCCCGCGTAATAAATCTCGGTTGAAGGGGAAAATAAAACAGATCCAGGGACGGAAATAAATGTTAGTGTCAGCCACCGAAGCCGCTTCCTCCCCTGCTCAGTGGCCATTCATCAAATATCAGCAGTAATGTAAATTTCTACGTGTTTACATCTGTTGCCCGGAGGAAAGGGATTTCCTCTCCCCTCACCTTCCAAAGGCGATCGTCAGTTATTTTCTTAAAAAGGCATTATGGCGGAAGCGGAATTATGGGTCCACCCACAGCGACTTGCCGGAAAGAGCGCGAAAAAATTCGGTACGATGCGTGACGTCACTGTGACGTAATGCGCAGAAATGCTTCGTTAGGGTTGTTACACCATCCTCCCCCCATTCGCCATGCACGAAAGCGACGTAGCAGTAAGTAAGCAAAATACAAAGGAATATAAAATGTATAAGTAGTAGCAACACCACAAAACGTGAAATGCGTGTGAAATTGATGTAACTGTTCGTTGTAAGGTTAGTCATCTATTTGTGAAGTCACGCATCGAAAGACTGTGCTGAACATGTAGAAAGTCAATCCCAGGACGAAACACTTGCGTTTTCTGAACGTGGATCTAGCGACACTTGCATAGCCTGATATGAAACGTATGGCTACCAGTTAAACGACGTTAGCTCGAGAGTCGTAAGATGTCTCCACCGTCTAGTTTAAGCAGTGAAACCAACTCAGTCCTTTATCAGAACGGATTCCCTAGTATAAATATTGAATAAATTGTTTTATGTTACATCCCTAGTCTGTCAGTTTTGGCAAATTGTGAAATTGAGTATAAATAGTTGTTAAAGTTATTTGAAGAAATAGTCAAAGTATCAATTTCAAGCACTAGCATTTATTGTGTTTAGCGTACAAGAATATTACAGACAGAGAAAACGAACGGGAAAAAAATCAACGTCCATGCAGTCGAGACTGCTAACACAGAATACTCCGTGATGTACCACACATACTACTCTCCAACATTGATAAGTTCTACACTCAGCCACCAGTTGGCAGCACCAAACAAATACACATCATAGAATGCAGTGTTTCTATTATTCTTAACAATAGTAATAAGCAGTGGCGACGATTAGGGGGCGTTGGGGGAGTACTCCCCCCAAATTATTTGTGTACGCACTATGCCTCTTAATGCTAAGCTTTGTATACCAAGAGAAAGTAAACTGTCCTTGCCCCCCTCCAGTTTTGGAAACCAATCGCCGCTAATGATAAGATAAAATTGATTAAAAGTCAATCACAAATGCATATGGACAGGACAGAACCACAGCCAGCTCTGCAGACGAACAGGCTGGCTGCGAGTCCAGACGCCACAGATTCGTTAGTCTGCAAAATGCAGTTCAAGGTGTACTACGTGGAAGAGGGGTTGGCACCCGAGGATCAAGGACGTATTTAGGGGGGTCCTGGGGGCCGGACCCCCCTGAAAGACTTATCAAGTACTAAAATTAAATAATGAAAAATATATTCGTTTAGCATTTGGTGTATAATTTCCTCTGAACTTATTGGAAGACAAGGACTATATTAGGATCGTACGGCTTTGAAGTACAGGAAGGACGTATTTAGGGGGGGTCCAGGGGCCCGGCCTCCAACTAAAGACTTGCCAAGTACCATAATTAAGTAATAAAAATATTAGCATTTGTTGCATAATTGATGGTTATTAATTTCCTCTGAACTCTTTAGAAGACAAGGACTATATTGTTATCATAGAGCTTTGAATTACATTACAAGGTAAGACTTATGTACAGTCACGGACACTTCTGGGTTGTAGCAACGGTATTGACTTTCAATGGGATCATTACAACCCAGAACTGTCCGTGACTGTACACTACTACTAAAAATAATATGCATAAAATATTAATCAGAAACTTACTTTTCTCCAACTGCATCTGCCATCATTTTTGATATTCCATAAATGATTAATTTATTTGACATTAATATCATTGCCAGGGCACTTGCTTTTATATAAATGATTTCGATCTTAACAACAGGTAAGCTACATAATGAATATGAGCTGTTATATCTATTCTTATGCAGTCTTTTTATCTATTTGTGTAATAATAATATACTATTAATTTATGTATTGTAATTGGCATTAATTTGATTTAATATAATTAATTGAATTTTAAAAAAAATATTATTGCTAAGACACTTGGTTCGGACCCCCCCTCGCCCCCCCCCAAAAAAAAACATTTCTAGATACGTGCCTGCGGAGGATATAACGGGACGTGAGCCAAGACTTCCTTACTTGCAGGCCTGTGTACGTTCTTTGCGTACAGCAAACGTCATCAGTGGTAGGTAAGTCACGCATCATAACGAAATGTTTGAGATATGATTTTTAGTAGTTACAAATGTGTCTTAAACGGTTGACTAAGTTTATAAAGACAGAATTTCTAGTGCATGTGTGGAGAAAGTGCCAATAGACACAATTTGCGACTGCAGTGATGATACCGCGTGGGGAACCATGACCTACCTTAAATGATGACATTGTAAACAACGAAGCTCACCACAAGCCTTCAATGTAGGAAGGTGTTGCCAGAGCGTGGTTAAGAGTTTCCCCCCTTGTCTGGATGATACTTCCAAGTAACCCCTCTCACCTCCTTTTTTCCACACTCCGTGGAACGGTCACGTTGCGGTGTCCGAGGTCGCAATCGAACGTCTGGAGTATGATATACGTTTCGCTTGGAACGGTTTACGATATCTTAGTTGCGGACCGGAAGAGCTGACGAATTTCGTGTTCCGGACGGGAGGAAACCATTTTCACACGATCGGTCTTCGGAGAGATACTAAACTGCACCTTCGGGAGTCAATTTATGTCGTTTTTATCTCGTTTCATCTAAGGCCTCCTATTTCTTTTGAACGTGGTTAGATGCCAACGGTCGAACAGGAGCACGAAGTAAAGAGGCAGTATAGTTATTACCTCTGCATAGTAAGCTAACATAAGGCTCGTTAACTACGTCAGCGACTTTCTCCCCATCTCCTTCTCACCTCCTCTGCTACCTCGTTTCTTCCTCTGAGCCTGTGAGTGTGGCATCCGTATCGGATGATCCAGGAATATTGTTAACGACTTGACATGTTGTTATCACATGTAATGATGTAATTCAAGTAAATATCGCATTTATGGTTATTTTCTAACCTGTATAATTTACTCTTAGCTTCTAGCCTACGCCCCGCATTGACAGATACTAACGTAAAGTATCATTTATACTAACGACCTTTACAAAGATCATTCTGAAACGAGCGAATTATAGTAGAGGCTCTGTATTTACATTCCCGATTAATCTATAGGAGCAAAAGGTGGGCTTAAATGTTGCCAAAACGTTTGGCCGTAAACAGGAACATTCGTCACGCAACTTCTAAATTCTAGGATTGGGAACACGAATGAAGATTTTATCGGAATATCCAATATTGAATTAACTACCTCACTCTCCAACGTGAAATGATTAAGGAACGACTCTCCATGGTGCAATGTTTCGGGGAAGACGAGTCTGCAACGTGTAATGATTCGGGGAGGACACTAGTCTACAACTTGGAATAATTCGGGGAAAACTCGAGTCTACAAGGTGGAATGATTCGGGGAAGACTCGAGTCTACAACGTGGAATGACTCGGGGAAGACTCGAATCTACAACGTGGAATGATTGTGGGACTACTCGAGTCTACAACGTGGAATGATTCGGGAAGGACTCGAGTCTACAACGTGGAATGATTCGGGGAAGACTCGAGTCTACAACGTGGAATGATTCAGGGAGGACTCGAGTCTACAACGTGGAATGATTCGGGGAAGACTCGAGTCTACAACGTGGAATGATTCAGGGAGGACTCGAGTCTACAACGTGGAATGATTCAGGGAGGACTCGAGTCTACAACGTGGAATGATTCGGGGAAGACTCGAGTCTACAACGTGGAATGATTCGGGGAAGACTCGAGTCTACAACGTGGAATGATTCGGGGAGGACTCGAGTCTGCAACGTGGAATGATTCGGGGAGGACTCGAGTCTACAACGGGAAATGATTCTGGGAAGACTCGAGTCTACAACGTGAAATGATTCGGGGAAGACTCGAGTCTACAACGTGGAATGATTCGGGGAAGACTCGAGTCTACAACGTGGAATGGTTCGGGGAAGACTCGAGTCTACAACGTGAAATGATTCGGGGAAGACTCGAGTCTACAACGTGGAATGATTCTGGGAAGACTCGAGTCTACAACGTGGAATGATTCGGGGAAGACTCGAGTCTACAACGTGGAATGGTTCGGGGAAGACTCGAGTCTACAACGTGAAATGATTCTGGGAAGACTCGAGTCTACAACGTGAAATGATTCGGGGAAGACTCGAGTCTACAACGTGGAATGATTCGGGGAAGACTCGAGTCTACAACGTGGAATGGTTCGGGGAAGACTCGAGTCTACAACGAGAAATGATTCGGGAAGACTCGAGTCTACAACGTGAAATGATTCGGGGAAAACTCGAGTCTACAACGTTGAATGATTCGGGGAAGACTCGAGTCTACAACGTGGAATGATTCGGGGAAGACTCGAGTCTACAACGTGGAATGATTCGGGGAAGACTCGAGTCTACGACGTGGAATGATTCGGGGAAGACTCGAGTCTACAACGTGGAATGATTCGGGGAAGACTCGAGTCTACAACGTGGAATGATTCGGGGAAGACTCGAGTCTACAACGTGGAATGATTCGGGGAGGACTCGAGTCTACAACGTGGAATGGTTCGGGGAAGACTCGAGTCTACAACGTGGAATGATTCTGGGAAGACTCGAGTCTACAACGTGGAATGATTCGGGGAAGACTCGAGTCTACAACGTGGAATGATTCTGGGAAGACTCGAGTCTACAACGTGGAATGATTCGGGGAAGACTCGAGTCTACAACGTGGAATGATTCGGGGAAGACTCGAGTCTACAACGTGGAATGATTCGGGGAGGACTCGAGTCTACAACGTGGAATGGTTCGGGGAAGACTCGAGTCTACAACGTGGAATGATTCGGGAAGGACTCGAGTCTACAACGTGGAATGATTCGGGGAAGACTCGAGTCTACAACGTGGAATGATTCGGGGAAGACTCGAGTCTACAACGTTGAATGATTCGGGGAAGACTCGAGTCTACAACGTGGAATGGTTCGGGGAAGACTCGAGTCTACAACGTGGAATGATTCGGGGAAGACTCGAGTCTACAACGTGGAATGATTCGGGGAAGACTCGAGTCTACAACGTGGAATGATTCGGGGAGGACTCGAGTCTGCAACGTGGAATGATTCGGGGAGGACTCGAGTCTACAACGTGAAATGATTCTGGGAAGACTCGAGTCTACAACGTGAAATGATTCGGGGAAGACTCGAGTCTACAACGTGGAATGATTCGGGGAAGACTCGAGTCTACAACGTGGAATGGTTCGGGGAAGACTCGAGTCTACAACGTGAAATGATTCGGGGAAGACTCGAGTCTACAACGTGGAATGATTCTGGGAAGACTCGAGTCTACAACGTGGAATGATTCGGGGAAGACTCGAGTCTACAACGTGGAATGGTTCGGGGAAGACTCGAGTCTACAACGTGAAATGATTCTGGGAAGACTCGAGTCTACAACGTGAAATGATTCGGGGAAGACTCGAGTCTACAACGTGGAATGATTCGGGGAAGACTCGAGTCTACAACGTGGAATGGTTCGGGGAAGACTCGAGTCTACAACGAGAAATGATTCGGGGAAGACTCGAGTCTACAACGTGAAATGATTCGGGGAAAACTCGAGTCTACAACGTTGAATGATTCGGGGAAGACTCGAGTCTACAACGTGGAATGATTCGGAAAAGACTCGAGTGTACAACGTGGAATGATTCGGGGAAGACTCGAGTCTACAACGTGGAATGATTCGGAAAAGACTCGAGTCTTCAACGTGGAATGATTCGGGGAGGACTCGAGTCTACAACGTGGAATGATTCGGGGAAAACCCGAGTCTACAACGTGAAATGATTCAGTTACTCTCCTCCAACATGGAATGAGACTCTCTCAACTCAGACTTTAGTAGGTGTGAACATTTCGCACAAATAGAAATTGCTTTTCGAAGCTATTTATAAAAACTTACCAATGAGAATGGAGCAGTTGTTGGATAATTTACAGATATGTTGTGTAATGTGCTTAAACGTACTCTAGCATGTTTACCGAGAGGTTTCTGTACATTGTTGTATATTTTGAGACTCTAGATGAGAGCAAGACAGGATCACGACTTTCCCTTCAAGATGAAACGCGAAGGAGAAAAGGAGAAATGAGTTTGATTCATTTGAATCATAGAACAAGACAAGCTTCCCCACTCACAAGAAGAGACTGTGCTAAATCCTGCCTCTGTACCATCTCTTACATATCCTGGTGCTACTTTCCATCAACACTCCTTTCTTACGTCGTCCTGCTCGCCATTCTTCCTTGTTCCATTGTGATGTCAGATCCTTTGAATCATCTTTGTTTCCAACCAAAGATATTGATATCGATTCCTGATATTGAAGCCTTACTGATTGCATCGTAACTTCTGAGGTATTCCAAAAGCAGACTGGCATTCGTACTGGGACGTCAAATAGCTTCAAAAGAATCTTGAACGTAGAAAAGGAATGAGGATATGGAGATGAACCGTAGGGGGTTACGACTGAATGAGTGAAAAGGCTCAGGCCAATTTCTACTGGGAAACCAGATAAATTGAGAAAGACGTCGTGAACGGAGAAGAGAAGCTGGGCTTTGTATGATCGGAGAATACCAATAAGACTAAAGGGAAGGTTTTGTAGGACTGTACTCGGAAGTGCAATGGTATATGGAGCTAAATTTTGGGTGACAAAGAAGGATATTGGTTGGTGAAGCAGATTTGGTGAAATGGTTGGAGTGGGAAAAGGCTATGCGATAAAATAATCTATTTTCTGAGACTGGTGACAAACAGAGGGAACAGACTGAGATAGTCAAGAGTAAACTTTATTCTCTTCATTACTTTCTTACCCTATACCTTAACCCACCTTCCCATACCTATCCTGACGCATCTCTGGAGCTACCAGAATAGTTCCTTCTCATTGAATTCATTCCTACGTCTTCCTCTCAACCAACACAACCCACTATTAGTACATAGCACACACTAACTCTATACCTATTCTTAGTAGTTCAAACTAAGCTTATCCCTCATATTTACACTCCCACCCTACAAGACTCATTCCATTTACAAATACTCTCTTACACCAACTAACCCATTATAGTTGCTCTTCCCCTTCCCAATAAGCATAAATGTAATCTAGATTGTATTTATATACAGGGTTTCTATAAATTAGTTATTCAAAAGTAACCGTTAATTGTGAAGAAAGTGTCTTTGTAACAGAAATGTTTTATACATCAATGAATACAGCATTTCTTCAAGTTTTCTCTACAAGTGTTCAATATTTGATCCTTTCGTCACACGGGAAATGTCCCAGCGGTATTCGATTTCCTGCCAAACCCTTTGAAGCATGTTGCTGGGAAGAGGGGGAACAAACACGTTCTTTAACGTAACCCCAGATAGAGAAATCCATGGTCAAATCAGGCGAACGAGTTGGCCACGGAATCGTTCCACCACGACCAATCCAAGTCGGTACTTCACGATTGAGGTAGGCGGTTACTTCTTTATGAAAATGCGGAGGAAAATGAAATCAGCACACATATCTTCACGCCATTGTGGCATTAGATAATTCTCAAGCATGTCCAGGTATGATATGCCTCTGACAGTCCATGATGACTGGCGCAATACTAGAAAAGATAAGCAAACGCTCACGCCTCCAACCGCGGCGTCTGAAACTAACAAGTGGAAGCAAATGACGTGCGACAATAAACTTGAAGATATGCAGTATTCATTGATATATAAATCATTTCTGTTACACATACACTTTCTTCATCATTAACGGTTACTTTTGTATTCATAGAAACCCTGTACAATACTGTAATAAACTTTAAATCATATAAAAGTGTTGGTTCATTTCGATGTCTTCAAAATACAATCCCCACTTCATGCATTCATTATCCTTTGCATACTTACACACTTATCTCACTAACATTTCTACCTACCCCTCTAATAGTTTGGTTTGCAGTTATAGAGTTATTGTGTTATTGGTTTGCAAACAGGGTCTGTTCAGGAATACCGAACAGCTCCGGGACTCGATCCTGCAGAATATCTGTACCTGACACCTGCAGAATCGGGACAATTTGTAAAAATTTAACAATAAAGAAAAGAGAAAAGAAAAATGGGGGAACTGGCATTCGCGAAAAATAAGTCTTTGAGTTTTCAGGCACCAGGACTTAAACACATACGCTGCAATGTATGTGGGTAGAGGCTGTACATTCTTCTGGGGTTCCCTCCTTAAAAGCAGAGTACATTATTGCTTCATTAAGAACGAATAAGCTCAAAGAAAACAAAGAAACACTTAAAACACTAAAAGGAATTGGGAGGATTGTTGTTGTACTTATCCACAGGTTGGAAATTTAATAGTGCCAACACTGCTATATATACGCCATGAAACGGAACCGATGCTTCTCACTTATACCGCATGTTAGTTTGATACCTAAGCTACCTCCCAGTAAATGGACTCTTCCTTCCAACACTAGACGCATGCGCAGTGACGAGAGGAATGGAGTATCGTTGGAGTTGGTGGTCTAAAGTTATGTAGTCAGAACCCCACTAATGTGAAAGTTCTGGCGATTCTCGCCGTACCTCCAGGACAGATCGCCAATGCGCAGTACTTCTGTTCATTTTTGGAACATAACCTGCGACCTGCGTTGCGAAAGAAGAGGGGACACTTTCTGCTGAATCCTCTTGTCATTTTGCAGGACAATGCTCGGGCGCATGTAGAGCAACCTGTGGCTGATTTGTTAGCTCGATGAAGCTGGCAGATGCTCTACCAGCCCCTGTGACTTTGATTTGATCCCTAAGATGAAGGTTCCAAACTGTTCCTGAGATTCTTCAGGCAATAGACCTTTCCATTCGAACACTGCTACAGAAATACTACGACTTCCACATCCCTGGCAACGGTTGTACACAATGCTGGTGACTACATCTAAGGGCTGTAAGAGTTTCACTGAGGTATCTCTTTCGTATTATTTGTAAATTAATAGTTGCCACTATTAAATTTCCAACCCACGTAGAATCTACTGGAGCAATATAGCAGAACGGAAAAAGATAGTACAATTGCTGTTGTTGTCTTTTCTTCAACATTTGACTAATCAGGAGTGGTGACGAGATGGATAAAGGGGACAATCACAAAGATACAAGGACGATACAAGACGAGACCCACAGAGGATTATCCTGGCTGTAGGTCCAGGCACCAGGGCCTCGTTAGTCTGCAAATTGCAATCCAGGGTATAGTACGTGGAAGGGAGGTTGAGATTTGGGTGTCTTTGGAAAGCGTCACCTCTTACACTCCAAAAAAAAGGCCTGCCCGATGGCGCAGTGGTAGCGTCGTCGCCTTGTAATAAAAGGGTTCTGGGTTCGATACCCGGTGGAGGCACATAGTGGTTCGGATCCCACTTTAAACTGTAGGTCCAGTCCCGATTAGCTTTTTTTAACACCAAAAGAGAGGGCAAAGATGTGTTTTATCTTTTAGTTAACGACGTTCTTCTCTCGCTTCATGTTAATCGTGACAATGCTGGTGATTATAATATTATTATTCACCGTCGCTTTTCTGCCGCTTGGGTAGATAGTGAGCAAGAGGATGAATGACGAACTGATGAAATGGAGACGACAGACACATCCATGGCTGAACAGGATTCGAATCTTGGACTGCTGGTTACGAAACAAAATGAAAAAGCCTTACTCTGTCCAGGACTCGAACCCAGCACCCATCAGGGGCAATATCGGCCATCTAACATTCACCTCGCTTGGTAATCAAGGAACAAGAAGGACCTTAGACTATACAGGATGATTATAACAAAGATAGCACTTTCTTGCTCATGTGGACGGATAATTTTAGGATCGACTTTACAGGAATCCTTAAGGACAATGGTAAATAGATGGTTCCGGAGCATTATAAAACGCCTTCGACAATAATCCAGCAAGAACTGTCCCCCAAGACGGAAATTCTCAGTTGTTTTAAGCTTGGAGGAACAACGAAGAAAGGTTACAAGAAAGTCTGCAACTGCCTTTCAGAGGACGATGTATGGATTTACGACAGCCAACATCATTCCCGTTTCTCATATCGCGTTTCTCAGTCTGAGAATTTTTACTGTCTCCCAGTTAGATCCCCTTTTACAGTCAGTTATGTGTATATTTCCCTCCTCGTGTTCCGCCATGTGTGGGTCGTTATGGCGCCTTTTATTGCCGCCATTCCGTCTTCCCGAGATGTCTCCGGAGAGATTTTCATTGTCACTCGTCTTCTCCTTTGGTAATTCTATTCTTCCCGGATTTCAATCTTTTCCTAATGCGGAGCTTTATCATCCTCCATCATGGGTTTCACTTTTTCAAAAAAAAAGTATTTTGTTTTAGTATTCAGCATTCAAGCGTCGCAAATCTACACAAAATCTAAGGACAGCAGCAATCTATAATATATAAATGCTAATAACAGAGGTAAAAACAAGAAAACCAGCCATATTTCTTTAAGTGAATCCATCCTGCTTTCATTTCTGCGAAATGACGGATACGTTCCACAAATGAAGGAAATGAAAAGCATTTATTGGTTCGCTTCCAATGGCACGTCAATATGCGGGATTTATTTTAACGGGTTCGTTCGTTCGATTTAATGTGCTTTGCCATTGGCTCGGTTCGGTGCATTTGTGTTCTCAGCTTAATGGGCAATTCAAATATGTTACTCGCAGGGCAGAGTAAACTGTCGCATTGGATTCTGGGGGAATCTTCCTTCGGCGAGGAGGAACTATTTCCCGGAAAGGAAGCATTTCTGTTCAGGAGCTTTGAGTGCTCTATAACTTTCGAGCGTATGGTTCGAAATAAGAAATAAGTATCCGATGGGCAAAACATTGAAAAATCTGGGAGTTTTGTTTTTCGAGCAAATGTTTTTCGTAAATGATGAAGTACATTCTTATGTCCGTGACTACACATAGATTTCAGTATTTACGTAAAAAATGTAGGCCTAGACCCAATGATCCTATGTACATGAAGTAAGCTATAAAAACTGCCTTAGCTTTTGATTAACTACACTTGAAAAAAACTCTTGTACATCGGCTCAAATTCCCTTCTAAAAATAACTTTCGCACACACTAACAAGTTCAATATATCTCACGTGTTGCAGCCTCCAAAAATAATCGCTTATCTTGTCATCATTAACTGCGAGTTAAACAGATATGACGTTACACCACCTCCCTTCTGTTTCCTTTGATCTGCGCCAGAGCCATCTATCAACAGAGCGGGGAACTTGCGAAACGAGTCGGGGGGAGTTAAGAAGTGAGTAATGTGAGAAGATCCACACCGAGCCGGGAGATAGCTCACAGCGGCAATATCGGTGATTATTACGAGCTTCTTTCCCCGCGAGGACAGGTGTCAACAAACCGTGCCCGGGCTTCATTTCCGTGGCGACATCACAGCAGTCGCTGATTAATTTCCCCGCACGCGCTCGTTGCCAGGAGATATGTATGGAACGGACTGGGAATTAAAATGTCGCCCCCGCCAAAACGGTAAGCTGGCGCGAGTTTATCCTTGTCATAGTGTGTCATCTTGGATTGTAGTTCCTTCCCGCATTATCAACCCTTCCCTGGCGTTGGATTTTATATCTGTTCCCTCTGGAATGTCTGAATGCGAGGTGCGTTCAAAAACTTGCGGTTGTCTGAGTCTCATAATCTTTTTTCTATACATCAGTGTTTCCTAATTGAGTTCAAACCATTGTATATTTCTCGAAACTTCGTAAATTAGGTTAATTACACTAGGCGACAATAACTGGGAAGTTCTTACAACTTCATGTAAAAGACATTTTAACTAACTAATATTATGAGGCCTAATTGACAAGTGATGGCGTCAGAACTTGCATGGCAGCAACTAGCGACACGTCGTTTAATTATATAAACTATTTCTTGTTTGTTCAGAGATTGTCAGGGCTGCCGGGTGTTCGACTGAAGTTCGAGTGTATGACTAGAATCCTAGCCGGGAAATAGGCGCAATTACTAGGCAATGAACCCACAATTACAATTAAATGAACTACTCTGCAATGAGTTGGGTCGTGCAAAATTATTTGCAGTATTCATCATCCTCATGCCCTTCTTCCTTTTTCTGGGCCTCCCCCATGGCGCAGTGATGTCGTCGTCGCCTTGTAAACAAGGGGTTCCGGGTTCGATACCTGGTGGAGGGACATACTGGTTCGGATCCCGCTTTAAACTGTATCCAGTCCTGATTAGCCTTACTGTGCATAAAGTGGACTTAAAACAACAAATCAATCAATCAATAAATTATTCCTTTTCCAAGACCTCTCTTCTTTTCGAAAGTCCCTCCTCATCAATTTCCTTATTCGCTTTCTGTATGAGACCATTCGCAATATCTTGGTTGGAGCTTCCAACTGATTTTGCGCTAACTTCTACAGCATTCCAACAGCAATCTAGTTCTCGAATTAGGCTGGGAGCACATGGCCAGATTAAGCAGAGGGCGGAAGCTCGACTGAGATACTTGTAAATAAATTGCCAGTCAACTGTGGAGTATATAGCGATAGAACCCCCCTCAAGTCTTAAACTTACCAATCACATCCGGAGACTATGTCTGCAACTAACAATGAAGTAGATGGCAGATAAATCATCCGCCACTGGAGCAAAGCTTCAGCACAACCCCCCACCAACATGAAAGCGCAATAAATAAACACAAGTAATCCAAGATCTGAGGAGCTTCAACCTACAATTATATCAAATCCGAGCCTGCTAATTATAAACCTTAGTTAATGCATCACTAGGAAAATGTAATTAAAGCTTGATGATTTTTCAGAATACAAATAATAGTAAACGCTATTCTGCTCTGAATCAGTGCAATGTAAGCATCAGAGGGAGTCATAATTATTCACAGATTTGAGCTCTCGCGTGCAGATCGAATTCAATATTCCGTAGAGGTCATGTAGCATGCAACGCTAGTTTGGGTAATCGTCGGTTACAAACGATACAACCGTTTAATTAAAACTGTCACTCAGTGTCTTTCTACTCAGTATCACCGTGTTGTATTAATACTATATTTCGGCTTCAGTCGTTCATGGGTGTCACAAAATTTAAACAGTTTCGTAAATGTCGTTCTTCCAATCTGCACTAAATGCTCAGTTAGCTAATTGGCAGAGTAAACGACTCATTTAACCCGCATCCGGCTATCAGCTAATTAGAAAGTTTCGCAGTCCGTTCGTAATCAAGCGGAACAATCCAACACTCCGCCATCTACATGTGCCATTTTAAACTAAATTTCAAACGCCGCGCGACCTGGTTTGATACGTTTGAACTACACGGATATGCTGGCTCGGAATTTGAAATATTTGTATTTGTATGACTTCGCGTCGCCTTTCTTCCTCTTTAGGCTAACTGCGACGATGAGGATGAATAATTTTTACATGAAATTGATTAAGGGACATTTACACAGGAGAGCACCCGTGCCTACGCCAGGATTAGTATCTAGGATTGCCGATGGAGAGACAGTGAGTCGAACACTTCAACCACCGAGATGACGACAACTTTACTGTAAACAGATTGATATGAGAGGAAGCAAGCAGGTCATGTTATCCCATGTCAGATTGTATCTAAGTTAATCAATGACCATTGTGATTATCTACTATGGTTACAGCAACGTGTTAATTATGGGTGACACGTGGAGTTGTGTTTGCGTTCCATCTATTTTATTGGTTGTTTAGCCGTTGTCACTGTTAACTGAGAAGCCGGAGGTAGCAACTCCAATAACTGAAATGGTAAACAATTCTGTTTTTGTCTCTTCTTAGTTATGTGCAAACTGTTCGAGCTCAGGAGCGTATATTCTAGGCTAGCTGGGATACCTGCAAAGCCTGAAGTCTAGAGAATAAAATACAGGAGAAAAATCGATCAGAAATTGTAAATAAATTTATATCAGTGAGATAATGATGGTGATTCTGGAGTTGGCAACCAGATTTCCTTGGTAACCTCATTTCCTATGAGTTGGCAGCCTGATTTCTTAGGAGTTGGTAAACTTATTTCCATTCATAGCCTAGGACCACGTGACATAGTGAGATAGCCCACATCTTGGACCCAGTATACGCCATTGTTCCAGCTGATATCGAGTTTTGATTGGTTGTGATGGAGGCAGATCGTGTTACCGCGAAGAAGTTGATTGTTGACCTGCGTTGCTTAGGATGTTTTTATTCAAAGGATGCTGAGGTGAAAACTTGAATGAAGATTGGAGGAAGCAAAGTGATGCACAGAGTAGAGAAATTATCTCAAGGAAGAAGACAGTGGTCTTGCATTGAATCAGGGGCGCCGACTTGTCAAAATTATTGGGGAGGGCTCTGATCACTGAAATAAATTAATGAATGACTCACTCTCTCCCTTTTTTAAGTTTTGATCTCAGTGTTCGGAATCACGTAAAAGTCCATGAATTCCTCAAAAATATCAAAATTTTTATTCACAGTTCTAATGCAGAATATTAATATTGTCCACGAATGGATATTTCACAAGTTTCGTCAACCATAACAGCAAAATATTCCCGACTTTTAATATCTGCTACCACGGAGCGCAAAACAGATCTCCCTAATATATCAATGATCTCGTTCTGAATGTCATGTGAGAGCCATTTGTAGCCCAAAAGTCTCATCCGCTACCCTAGTTCATGCACATCGTCTTTTGAAACTCTTTTTAGTAAAAATTTTAACAATACTCATAATTACATGTATATAGTAATAAGTCATGTGTTTTGCTGTCTCTGGTCATAGCCCCCCCACCAAAGTTGATGGTTTAGCGGTCTCAGCCCCCCAAATTGATGGTCTAGAACATTTCAAATGTGTATTTAAAGTTAAGTTCATGTGGCACAATTCTGAGTAAACTTTACAAGAGAAGCAAAATAATACTTTAGATCCTCTAAAGCAAAATTATTTGGGTGCTCTACCCCCACATCATTAACACTGGGGGGGGGGGGGGCTCGAGCCCCCCCAAGCCCCATGGAGTCGGCGCCTATGCATTGAATGTTACGCAAGTGCAAAAGCCTGTTTCTGCAGCTACTGATGTGTCAGTAAGTACTTTGAAATGCATCTTAAACGAAAATGTTCGCAACAAAGTAACTGGGAAGGGAGTTATAACGCCTAAGAAAGTATACAGAAGAAATCAATTTAAAAGTGACGTGGACGAATTTGACAAGTCTGTTATTGGTAGAATTGACGAATTTCACGATCATGAAGGACAGCCAGCGTTCTACTTCAGATTCGTAAATATATTTATTTAATTAGACAACAGCATATAGACTTTGCAATTACCATGTCTGGTGGAACTGTAACTTCCGTGAATTGCAACACTGCTCCTATGAGTCACGTGACGTTTTCCGCAGACGACAAATATTTCCCGCTTTGCGCATGCCAGAGCTGAGACTAAACCGAATGCGCCTCTACAGTTGCATGGTCTAAACACATTTTCCATGCATTCGAAATCGCGAATTTGGAGTAAAATGCGAAATGTGGCATCTAATAGCGTGCACGTTTCCCAAACGTAACTTACGTTCTTCCTCTGCATCATTTTCCACATCAGGCGGACTTCCTTCTGGATCAACGATTGTCCATAAATCGTTTTCCATTAACACCGTCTTCATTTGGTAGCTCCATGATGCATAATTAGTTCCGTTCAATTTGCATATGGTAGTAGACTTATCGCCCGACATCGTCACAAGTCTATCTTCACTTCTTTCGTACAGTTCACATCAGGCGCCTGGGCACATAACCATTGTTGAATTAAAGAACGAACGAAAATTCCAAACAGTAGAACAAAAGTGACAGTCAAGCAGCTATTGCATACTAAGAACTTTTTGGATGTCAAGAACCAAGCATATTCCAATAAAAAGTGATGGAAGGAGGTGTGGTGTGGAAGTGCAATTTGTATCAAGTGAAAATAATCCAGCAGACTTATTTATTAACTCACTATGTCGTAATTCTTACATCTGCTCGGATTCATATAAACGTCTTGGATTTATAATTAGGTCAACTAAAGATTTTAAGAATACGCAGGTAATGAACCTATATAATTCAATCGTTCGTTCAAGGCTTAAATACTTATGTGAAATTTGGGATCCATTTTATCAAGTACATTCAGATAATATTAAACGAATTCAGTTGTATTTTAAAAAGTATAATCGTTCAGCAGTATTAAATAGAATTTCAGTAGTGGTAAATATGATAGGATAAGGACAAGAAAGGAAGAGCTCTCTTCAGCAGATTTGTTTACACTTAAACCTAGCTCAACATGAGCATATGAGCTGTTTGCTCTAGTGTGGAACTCTGCCTAATCCAAGATTTTTGTAAAAATGCCTTCTCAGAAAGGAAGAGCTCCTCTCCAGCAGATTTGTTTACACTTAAACCTAGCTCAACATGAGCATTGCTCTAGTGTGGAACTTTGCCTAATCCAAGATTTTTGCTCAGAAAGGAAGAGCTCCTCTCCAGCAGATTTGTTTACACTTAAACCTAGCTCAACATGAGCATTGCTCTAGTGTGGAACCCCCTCTAATCCAAGATTTTTGCTCGGAAAGAAAAAGCCTCTTGCCAATACTTACAAAAGTTGCATCAGCCAGTCCATAAACTTGTCAACACCTGAAATTATGCCAAGACACACACACATACACACCTATATGCACACGTATTTACTTCTAATTTAAGTTCAATTGGACCCTAGCCACTCTCACAACACTGACTGATGCAATGCTCGGGAATTTCTATAACTAGTGGCGCTGGGGAGAACATATAAAACAAAAATCAATACCAGTGCCACTAGTTATAGAAATTCCCGAGCATTGCATCATGCAGTATTGTGAGAGTGGCAGGGGAGAACAGATGTGTTGTTAACAGTGCTCTTCATACTTACAGACCTGTTTGGTTTAAATATTCATATTGAACAATATAAAATCTGATATTTGTTGTAATCCACTCTTATTTAGGGTCAGGCTTATATTTGCCCCAGCTTGTTATACAAAAATTAATGCATAACAAGGTTATTGCTATTCAAGATATGCATGTTCGTGCAGGCATTTGCGCTAGGTCAGTGTGAATCAATATTTTTCCACTTGTGGGCTATTGGCCTTACAACTTGTCATAATAGGCATAAAAATTTGATTTAAAAACCCAGGAAATTTTATATAAATACTAAAGCCAAAAATATTAACACACACACACACACACACACACACACACACACACACACAGCACAGTGCTGAACCCAACTGATCCAGTATAAAGTTTTGAATTGAAACCCGGGAAATTGTATATAATAAACAAACAACAAAAATGCCGAATCAAAAATATTGCAATCAGTGCAATAAAAATATATTTAGCTCTAATTGGGCCAGACACCAAAAGATTTGTGACCCAGACAAATGCAGAGCTCCCACAAAAATATGCCCCAAATGCAATAGAAAATATAACATGCAATACTTCACATATACACATAAAAATACTTGCTCTGCACAGCCATCAATATTGCCCCCACAACCATCCACATCTGGTCTCAAAAGGAAGCATGAAGCACCTGTTAATGCCAGAGCAGCAAAGCAGCCACGCTATGAACCTATCCATAGCAGTTTTAATGCTCAACTTAGGGATTATCGGTTTGTATCAGAGCCAAGATGTGGTATTCAGAATTTCTTGAACAGTGTAAAACCTGATCTGCAGGCAATTCTAAATGCACAAAATGGCTCTTATAAGCTGTCCCTCAAATTGTATACACAATATAAGAAGTCAAATGGCACAAAATTTACACAGCCCCACATAACAGAAACTGTACCTGTATATTCAAATGCAAATTCGGACAGAATAATAAGCAGGTTGATAGATCAATTGAACATTAAGCACTCTGAATTTGAGGCAAGAGAGTCTGGATGGAGCCTATGCGGCTCTTTACACAAGTTATATGCTAATATTTCTGAATTCAGACCATTACAAGGTTCTACATATTTGCCATTACCTGCTAATATTAAAAACATAAAAGCTGTGGTCAATATTAAAAATAATGATGAGAAATGCTTTTTGTGGTGTATATTAGCTGCTTTGTTTCCAGTTGTAAGGCATCCTGAGAGAATAACTTATTACAAACACCATGAACATGATTTTGACGATGCAATGGAGGGTTTAGAATATCCAATGTCTGTACGGAATATTGATAAATTTGAAAAAAGAGCCAGGGATATGAACGGCAAACAATTATCTATTAATGTTTTTATTTGCTCCACTGGCCGTGATAATTGCTCAATAGAACCTCTCAGAATCAGTGCATTTGATGATGAATCTGCTATTCCGATTGATTTGCTCTTAATTGAAGGGGATGGCAAATATCATTACACTCTGATACATAATCTTGAAGCTTTAGTGAGAACACAACTAGACAAATCTAATAGAATATTCAAGTTGTGCAGAAGATGTTTACGTGTATTTGATGGTCAAAAAACAACAAAAAAAGTTCCTGAATGTAATACAGAAATTGCCAAAAACAAGTTAATTGAGCATCTGAAATACTGTGGCAATCATAAACCTGTTCATATGGTGATGCCCAATCCAAGTGAAAAAGCAACATTTAAAAAGTTTGAAGCCTTGTTGGAACACCCAGCATATATTGTCTGTGATTTTGAATCAATCCTCAAATCTCTTGCATTCTGCAATCCAGATCCTGAAGATTCTTCAATTACACCATACCAGCTACATGAACCTTCCAGCTTTTGTTATGTGATTGTACAGGATGGTGTTGTTACCAAAATAGATTCATACTTGGGGCCAGATGCCATCAAAATATTTGCACATAGAATAGAAAATGAGTGCCGTGACATAGCATCTAACATCTTATTAAAATCAAAGCCCATGTTGCCCTTAACAGAGAAACAGATTGAAGATTTCAACAATATAGAAAAATGCTCGCTATGTGATTGTGAATTTTCAGATACAAATATCAAGGTACATCACCATTCTCATACAGATGGTCGATATAAACAGGCCCTGTGTAATAGCTGTAATATTCAGATCAAGAGACCAAGATTTGTCCCCATATTTTGCCATGGAGCATCCAATTATGATTTCCATCATCTGATCAGGTACGAGGGGTTTGAGAAGCAGAATTTAAATATTTTAGCTGAAAATGATGAGAAATATATATCTATTAGCAAAACAATTAAAGTTAATGGAACTCCTATTCAAATAAGATTTCTTGATTCTTACAGATTTTTATCTGATAGCGTGGATACACTGGCCACTCAATTACCTGATGATGGATTCAAAATCACACGTGCAGTGTTTCCAAATCTGGACCAGAAATTAATTAGGCGAAAGGGTGTATATCCTTATGATTATGTTACAGATTTTTCTAAATTTAATGAGTGTTCTCTGCCTCCACAACATGAGTTTTACAGCAAAATCAGAGGATCTGGAATCAGTGATGAAGATTATCACCGTGCCCAATTGGCGTGGAACAATTTAGAATGCCAGACATTTGGTGATTATCACATGGCATATTTGATACTTGATGTGACCATCTCAGCAGATATAATGCAGACATTCAGAAAATCCTCCATGCAAAATTATGGATTGGACCCAGTGTATTTTTATAGTGCCCCGGGCCTAGCATGGTCTGCAATGTTTTTGAACACTAAAATGCAATTGGATCTTATCCAAGATCAAGATATGTATCTGTTTGTGGAGCAAGGTATAAGAGGAGGCATGGTGCAATGCTCTCAGAGATATGCCAGAGCAAATAACAAATATATGCCTGATTATAATCCAGCACGGCCATCAAATTATATAGTGTATGTGGATGCAAACAGCCTCTATGGTCATGCCATGATGCAAAAACTGCCATATGCAGGGCTTGAATGGGTCGAAGATTTCAATATTGAAGATCTTCAGGACTTTGATGACAGTGACTATGGCCTCTTCTTAGAGGTTGATCTGATAATTCCAGATCATTTACACAATAAATTTTCTGATCTGCCCCCAATTCCCGAGGTTCAGTGCTCACCTGGCTCTAAACAGAAGAAGCTCATGATGACACTGGAGACAAAACAGGGTTATGTCATATATTACAAGAACCTCCAGTTCCTGATGCATCATGGTGTTCAAGTAACCAAACTTGGAAAAGTTTTGAGGTTCAGGCACTCAGAATGGTTGAAACCATACATTGATACAAACACAAAGCTTCGAACATCTGCAAAGAGCGAATTTGATAAGACCTTGTTTAAATTGATGGTAAATTCTGTATATGGCAAAACAATTGAAAATGTCAGAAAACATACCGATGTTAAAATAATTACTGACCCCGGCCTGAGCAAAAAATTGGTTGCAAAGCCTAATTTCAATTACAGAAGAATTTATGATGAGCATATGGCACTTTTTAACATGAAAAAAACAAGGATTAAGTTTGATAAACCTATTTATGTAGGGGCTGCGATATTGGAATTGTCTAAATTACATATGTTAACATTGTATTATGATGTGCTGAAACCTTTTTATGGTGATAATGTAAAACTGATGTACATGGACACGGATAGTTTTATTCTTGATATTAAAACAGAAGATGTTTATCAAGATATGTCACAGCCTGAATTGTTCAAATACTTTGATACCAGTGAACATACAAGAATTCAACCCCACAACAAAAAGGTGCCCGGCAAGTTAAAAGATGAGACACTTGGTGATGTTATTGTGGAATTTGCTGGGTTAAGTGCCAAGATGTACAGTTTTAAAACATGTGATGCTGTTGTCAAAAAAGCCAAGGGCATTGGCAAAGTAGCTGTGGAAAAAGAGCTCCAATTTGAAGATTATAAAAATTGCATCAAATCCCAGAGTTTAATCAGAACATCGGAATCCAGAATTCAGAGTGTGGATCACTTATTGACTTCAAATGTTGTAAGAAAAGTAGCTCTGGACCCACATGATGATAAGAGATGCATTTTATCATGTGGCATACATACTCTACCATGGGGTCATTGTGATTTGAAAAATGGCAATCAATGCCCAATTACAGAGCATGATTTGAAATAAATAAACATGCCTATGAACTTATTTGGGTTCAAAAAACGGACTGTTATGGACCTGCCGACACCACAACCCTCTTCTGATATGCTGTCTAAACTGAGTGGCTTGTTAATTATTCATCTGAACAGCATACTTACAGATATTGATGATGAAACAGGCAAAATATTGTACATATTTAACAATAATTTAAATTATTACCAATTACCTGTAGGTGGGCAATTACAATTTATTACAACCCCTGAGGGTGATGTTAAAATTTCAGTAGGGAGAAATATTTACAGAATTAAGCACTCAAACATGGTTTCTGGCACTGTTTATACTGTTTCTGCTGGTGACTGCTTATATATTGAGGTCCCTGGATCTTATGATAAGCTTATACCCTTTTTTATAGAATTAAGAATCAGATACTCTATAATAAATAACTACTAAACAAAATGCCTAATGATATTTTTGGCCATACAAGACATGAAGATCACAGTGATGAGATTCTGATGCTTGATGTCAGAGTCAAGAAATTAAGAAGTGATTTACAAGCTTTACAAACCACACTTAATGCCAGTCTTCAATTAGAAATTACAAATTTACAATCACAATGCATGGACCCTCTTCTTAAAATTGATTCTGAACTCAAATTATTGCTTCAGAAATATACTGATCTGGCGACATTAGATAATTTTCAAAGTTTAGAAGAAGCTGTTGCAGCTCTTCAAGCCAAATTTAAGACCCAGGCTAACAACTCTGAGCAATTGAAACAGCAATTGGAAGAGCAGATAAATAATATCCAGGCACAGCTCCAAACAATTGTCAAAAGCATAAAATCACAAGAAGATTTTGATCTCGTGATTTCCACTCTAAAAGAACAGATTCAGTCACTCCAAATACCTAATCTGGACCCTCTGAACAATACCATAGCCGAGGTTAAAGAAAAAATTGAGACACTTGAAAATTTTATGAACAATTTGCCATCTTCTGATGCTTTGAATGCAATAACTCGGAGTGTAGCAAATATTAAGCTGCAACTTGAAACATATGAAGATTTTGGAAAAATTCAAAGTTCCATAACCCATCTTGAAGGTACAATAGCAGCAGTACAAAGTGATTTGGCAAATGTACTAGAATCCAGATTGCCCGGGATTGTAGATACCCTTGTCAGTGTCCAGCAACAAATCACAAAGCTTGAAAACCTCAACACTGAATCTGAACTGTCTCATTTTCATCACTTGATAGATGATATCCAAACAAAACTTGAAATTTTACAACAATCCACACCCTCTCAGGCAGATATAGCCCTGCTCCAAAATGCAATGCAAAATGTGGCTGATGCTTCTGAATTACACAATGTAAAATTGGCACTTGAATTTTTACAAAATACAGTGTCAAATTTGCCTACATCACAGGAACTTAAAAATATTAAGAGGGCAGTGAATAGGATATTGAAATCAGAAGATATCAAGAATATCCAAGCAGAGATCAAACATCTCACTCAGACAGTGGCCACTCTTCCAACCAATCAACATATTAATGAACTGCATGCCCTGTTTGAAGATATCAGAAGACAGGTCCATGATCTTACTGCTCAAAATTCAAAATTGGCAATTGTTGAAAATTTGCAACAAATTGTAGCTAATATCAAGCAACAGCTAGGGACCATGGAATCCAATCAAGCAAATGCTCTGTCTGTTTTTGCCACCCAGCTTCAAGATATTGTGCAACAATACAAAAAACTTGCTGTTGACATAAGAATCAAGCCTGGGCACGATGAGATTGTTAGAACCATCAATGAGCACCTTGAATCTGTAACAAGCAGATTGCTCACAGCAGAAAAAGAAATAACAGGCATAATCGAGAATCCAAAACATTCAGTAATTCTTGAATTGTATAGCATCCCCAACAAAGAATATGATTCTCCATTTACACCAGGAGGCAAAATATATATGCTGTCCCCTGCACAATTTTATTACCAGTTCTTTGTTGGGGGCACATTGAGACCAATCAAGATCAAATATTGGCTTCAACCACAGGCACACCACTACCCCACCTTATCAATAACAAATGCTAACAACAAAGTGAAAATCACCAGTGTAGAATTGGAGGATTTTACAGATCCCAATACATTGGAAACAGCCTATACTGAAGATGATGGCTCTCTGGAATTTAAAATACAAATTGGAGACAAATTATATTTAGAAAATCCTGCAGTATCAGCTGCTGAACACCCCATAGTTGCAATATTCTTGTTTACATATTATGTCTAGAAAAATTATTGTTGATGAATTACACAGACAAGCCAGACATAATTTTAAGAGACTGCCAGTAGTCACAAAGGGCATAGATGATTTATGGCAAAGCGACTTGATTGAAATGGCAAGTGGGCAGTTGAAAAACTTAGACAAAATCAACAAGGGCTACAAGTATCTACTCACTGTCATAGATACATTTTCGAAATTTGCCTGGGCTGTGCCACTCAAATCCAAGACTGGAACATGTGTTACAGAAGCTTTTAGAACAATCATCAATCAGAGTGGAAGATCCCCGCGCTATTTGCAAACAGATAATGGCAAAGAATTTTATAATTCTGTGTTTCAACAATTTATTAAAAGCCAGGCAATAAAACATTATTCGAGTTACAGTGATCTCAAAGCCTCAATTGTAGAGAGATTCAACAGAACCTTAAAAAATCTTATGTATAAACAATTCACACTTCAAGGTAATTATAAATGGATTAATATTCTTCCAGAACTTCTACATAAATATAACAACTCGGTCCATTCCACAATCAACATGAAACCCTCTGAAGTAATAAGCTCATCTGATGAGCAAAAATTGATCAGCACTGTTTATTATCCTAGATACCAGCCAACAACAAGAAAGGCCAAATACAGGGTAGGGGATCAAGTAAGAATTAGTAAATATAAGCACTTATTCAAGAGAGGCTTTACAAGAAACTGGAGCACAGAATTATTTACAGTGGTTCAAGTTAAACCCGGGACCCTTAACACATATATAATAAAGGATCACCGAGGAGAAATTCTCAAAGGCAGGTTCTATGAACAAGAGCTCAGCAAAACTAAACAGCCTGACACATATCTCATAGAAAAAATCATCCGCAGAAAAGGCAACAAGTTACTTGTCAAATGGCTGGGTCATCCGGAACACAGCTGGATCGATGCAAACAAAGTGATAATATGAATACCTGGGATGTTATAAAAAGGCTGCCAGAGCCTGAACAGCAGATTAAGAGAAATGGCAACTTGCTACCTGATAATATTAGGTGTCTTATTGTTGGGCCATCTGCTTGTGGTAAAACTACACTAATGGTTGATAATTTTTTATTGGCACCCAACTGGTTAGACTGGAAAAACAGGCACTTGTATATCTTCTCTAAGAGCTTGGAACAATTAAAATATCAACAGCTGATGAAGCTATATGATGGATTGGATATTGCCACTTTTGAACCAGATGTTAAGCCACTTGATGACTGTCTCGATAATTCTGTTGTTGTGTTTGATGATATTATACTGGATAATCAAAACAAGGTTAGAAATTTCTTTACACAGGGCCGACACAAAAACATTGATTGCTTCTACCTGGCACAGACTTTTTCTAAAATACCCAAGCAACTGATCCGAGACAACAGCAATTTTATATGTGTGTTTCATCAAGACCATACCAACCTCAAACACATACATGATGAATATGTAGGTGGGGACTTGAGCTACAATGATTTTTCCAAGTTTTGCAGCAGGTGCTGGAACCAGGACAGTTATGGGTTTGTCACAATTGATATGACAAGAACACCCAGTAGTGGTAAATACAGAAATAAAATTAACAATTTTCTAGACGTAGAGACGTATATAAATAAACATGAAAAGGCCAATCATTGATGATCTTAAATTAAGAGATTATCTTGTAAAAAGATTTAAGGGATGGAAATCAGAGAACCGTGGAATTTATGAAAAACACAAACAAACAGAACAGCCTGTAATTGATGCTATTAATAATTTAGGTAAGAATATCAAAACTGTTACAGATCAAAATCAAAATTTGCTCACAGAGCTTGTACCTGTAGCTGCAAGGAACATATTAGATTATCCATTCACCCCACTTTCAAGTATTCATACACCTAGTCCTATTGCTCCTAGAAGAATTGAGGCTAGTCAGGATCCTATTGAATTGGGTCTTCTTGCTCAAAAATATTTAACCACACCTAAAGACAACAAAGATGAGGTTTTTGGCTTATATGCTGACACAGAGCTTGATGGCAGCATTATTCATAGAATTGGCAATTTCAGAGTAACATTTATGGGAGATGATATAATTGTATATTCAGAATCTCGTCTCGGAGAAAAAGGTGCTTTTGTTAAGTACACCGGCACACCTGGATTGTGGGAACTCATGACTAGGAAGAGACCTGGCAGCTATACAGATCAAGATTATGAGGATTACAAAGAAATATTAATAAAATCAGATGCTCTATACCAGAACAATGATCCCACACAAAAAAGAGTCAAGTCTAGCAGTGGAGCAAAATACAACAATTTAATCAAGCCCATATGGTCACAGATCAAGACTGGCAGTGGAATCAAACAATACAACACCCTGCCCAAAGAATTTGTGTGGGTTGATGATGTCAGGAAACTTGTAGATAGGTTATTGGTGATAGCTGGGGAGGAAAATGCTGGGAACCACAATTTTTACAATGAAAAGGTTGGAATTATGGACATGATAAGCACAAAATTGTCTAATTTTATAGTGAATGACACTAAGGGGATTGGATATCTTATAAAAATTATTAATACTCTACCACCTAAATTTTGGAATATTTCTGAGGGCCGGGGCTTGGTTAATGACATTATAAACAAGCTGCCATTTGAACTACATATTCCAGGCTATCAGTATTGTGGTCCAGGCACAAAACTGGATCATAGATTAAACAGAGGGGATCCTGGTGTTAATCCCCTAGATGCTGCTTGTAGAGACCATGACATAGCATACAACACACATTCTGATCTTGACAAGAGACATGTTGCAGACAAGAAATTAGAAGAGGCTGCATTTGGTAGATTTGTAAGCAAAGATGCTTCTTTAAGTGAAAAAATAGCAGCATTGGGGACCACCATAGCTATGAACACCAAACAAAAACTGGGGTGGGGGCTGTGAATATATATATATAATAAACATACAATGAAGGCCAAGGGTGTTATGTATCAAGTACCTTATGCAGGTCTTAAATCTCTTAAAACTATTGACAGTCTTTTGACCAAAAAGCAGCGCAAGAAAAAAAATTCTTGTATTGCCAAGGGGCATGGTATGAAATTGTTGCTTAGCACCCCCCAATTAAAAAAACTACAGCAATCAAGAAAAAAATCACATGTGGGGGGATTTATATTTACCATCCCTGCCATCTTAGCTGCTCTCGGGGCTGTTGGGAGCTTGGCTGGGGGTTCAGCCGCCATAGCAAAAACAGTAATAGATGCCAAGAAAAATAGAGCAGAATTAGATGAGCAGAAGCGCCATAATTTGGCAATGGAGAAAAAGGGCAAAGGTGTTAAAAAAGCCATGAATAAGTTTAAAAAAAACAAGAAGCACTTACAAACCAAGATATTGAAGCTTTAATCAAGCCATTAGGCATCAAACATTTTAGAGGTGTGTACATGTCTGATTCTTTACCAGAACAACCACTCAACAAAGAGTGTGGCATTGTTAATTTGGATGAGTACAAAAATCAGGGCACTCACTGGATCTGTTATCTTAAATATTTAAAAAATGAGGCATTTGTGTTTGATTCATTTGGAGGTGTTCCACCTGAAAATTTAATAAAATATCTAAATTCAGCTCATATTTATTACAATAATGCCCGTGTTCAAAACTTCAAAGATGTTAATTGCGGACATTTGTGTTTGTATGTTCTTAGATATATGTCTCAAATAAATAAACCATCAATTGAAGATTTTCAAAAAGCCTTGTGGTATCTGAAACATCATGGGGGTATTCCATCTCACCAGCCAAAATTCAATATTGAAACTCAAATTGCATGATGATATAGTGTATCCCAAAACAATAGCTCTCAGAGCATTTTATGGCATGTACCTGATCCCTAATATTACTCACCACAACAACACAATTGCAGTAGGGGATGAAAAAATTGTCATCACTCCAGGGCAATATAATCTGTCCACTCTAAATGCTCAATTACCCAGAGGTATAGTGTTAAGTCAAAATTCTGTCACTCACAGAGTAGAAATTGTATCTGCTACAGAAACAGTGGATCTGAGTACCATAGGAGAGCTGTTGGGATTTGAGAACAACACAAAACTTGAAGCAGGCATCAAACACACTGCTATGAATATACCTAAATTCTTAGCCATAGAGACTCTGAATATTCACTGTAATGTAGCAGAGGGTATGATCACCAAATCAAATGGCATAGGCACTCACAAACAAACAGGCATCATTGCAACATTCAAGCCTAATTCTGAATTCATGGAGCCCATCATCTACAATCCATCCCCAACATTATATTTTCCTGTGTGTCATAATAGAATAGATTACATTGAATTGATGGTCACTAATGAAAAAGAAGAATTAGTTGATTTTGCTGGAGCCACAACAACTGCAATCATAGAGATTAACATTTAAATAAAAATACATACAATGGAAAATATTGAGAGTTATGAGCTACAATCATTCCCTCCAAACAGGAGGACATTTGCAAATTTAAATCAACCCAACACAGAAATCGAGGTTGATCTTGATGTAGGGGATGGCTTTATACACCCCCACAGAGCAGATCTATACATCAAATTTGATGTTGTAAAGCTCGATGGAACAGCTTATCCGGCAAATTCTAATATAAGACTTGTAGACAATTTTGTGCCGCATCTATTCTCTGAAATTGAGATCAGAAAGCATGGCGTTGTTATAAACAGAGTGGATTATCCCGGCATTACCTCCACAGCTTTGGCCACATTAAAATTATCCAAAACCGAGGCTTCATACTACAAAATAGGAGGATTCGAGGCTGGTGATAAGATATTATCTAAGAACCACACTGTACTGTTCCCCATGCGCCTGTTGCCAGGATTCTTTTCAGATTTCAAAGAAATTATGTGGAAGGGTGGGTTAAGAATTACATTTAGAAGAGCTGCAAATGATAACAATGCCTTGATGAGGTACAGCACAATAAACCCCACAGGGGAAGCTCTGCCCAATTCCCTACCAGATGCAGGCAAATGCATTATTCAGACTATGGAGCTAAGAATTCCAGTTGTTGAATATGAGGCCAGTTATGGTCTTAAATACAAAGCAGATATTCTAAAAAATCCACAGATTCCTCTGCAATTTTATACGTATCAATGCGTACAGAAGCCCGCATCTGGTACATATTATGAGTTTGATGCTACAAATTCATTCTCCAGTATTCAATTTGACATGCCTGATTTTGTGGTAGTATTGTTTCAGACTGGAAGACACAACAATCAGGAAAAAAATTCAAGTAAATTTGATAACTGCAACATCAAAAACATATATCTTAAAAATGGCAGAAATGAGGTCTTTCCTAGAGAAAATTACAATTTAGACATGTCCAAGGATGACTTCCTGAAATTATATGAAGCTTTTTCTTCCTTCAAGCGTGTCACTACAGGCAATACTGACATGTACTACACACCAGATGAATTCAAGACACAGAGACCCATGTTTGTAATTAACACTTCAAAAAGAAAACAGGTTGTGGTGAATGACAGAACAAATATTAAAATTATCTGTGAATTCCACGAGGCTTTACCTGATGACACCATATGTAGTGTTATTCTCATAGGAGAAAAATCATATGTTTATGATGTAAGAAATGAGAGAGTCACAGAGCAATTCTAGAGGGTCTCTGCATATTGCATTGTTTTTAATATTGGATTGAGGCTGGGGTCCAATTAAACTTAAATTGGAAGTAAATACGTGTGTGTATGGGTGTGTATGTGTGTGTGTATTGGATTAATTTCTGGTGTTGACAAGTTTATGGACTGGCTGATGCAACTTTTGTAAGTATTGGCAAGAGGCTTTTTCTTTCCGAGCAAAAATCTTGGATTAGAGGGGGTTCCACACTAGAGCAATGCTCATGTTGAGCTAGGTTTAAGTGTAAACAAATCTGCTGGAGAGGAGCTCTTCCTTTCTGAGCAAAAATCTTGGATTAGGCAAAGTTCCACACTAGAGCAATGCTCATGTTGAGCTAGGTTTAAGTGTAAACAAATCTGCTGGAGAGGAGCTCTTCCTTTCTGAGAAGGCATTTTTACAAAAATCTTGGATTAGGCAGAGTTCCACACTAGAGCAAACAGCTCATATGCTCATGTTGAGCTAGGTTTAAGTGTAAACAAATCTGCTGAAGAGAGCTCTTCCTTTCTTGTCCTTATCCTATCATATTTACCACTACTAATTTCTTATAATTTTTTACTTGTAGATTTTCAGGTGGCACCTTTGAAATCTAGAAGATTAATTGCTCAATAGTTTATACTTTATAAGATTCGCCTGAAGTGTTGCAATATTTTAAACTCAATGTTAAGCCAATAAATTTTAGGCGTTTGCTTCCTTTTTTATTGATAAATCGAGAAACAATATACATAAATCTTCAGTTGTTATCAGACTATGCACAAATTACAAAAGGGAATTAAAGTAGACTTCGCGCTTCCTTTTATAACATATAGCTCAATAATAAAAAGACATATATTGTCATTGCCTAATCATTTAAATTCACAGTAAATTTGATTGAAGCTGTGTTTGTATTATACTATTTTTACTCTCATATGGATTTGATATTTGTACAAATTGTGTAATTAATCTTAGTGTTCATCGACTATTGTGCGATGTATAATATGTTTGTATCTGAAAGTATTTAGAAGATTTGTGTTGTGATTTTACTATATTGTGTTTGTATTTTGTTCTGTTACTTTGTGTAACATACCTACTGCCATTTTTATCTTTCTTTTATTCTTTGCTTTCTATTTTGTAATATTGTAATTCTGTAGTTTTGTATTTTTGTAATTTTTAAAATGTATATTTAATCTTTATTATAAATGTTTTTAATATGATCCTTTGCAATTGGAGCTATTGGTTCTGTTAAGGATCTTTTGCTAAATAAATTTGCATGAGAAACATTGTAAAAGTATTATTCATAATGCTGTCTAAAAGAAAATGGTGCAAAATGATGTTAGATGTTTGTAAGATATCCTTTCGAAAGGGGGATTGTAGAAGATATTTTGTTTTAGTAGCTTTGTAAAGATTTACTATGAGCTGGCAACTGTGACCAGGCAGTAGTCTGTTTTTTCCTACTGCAAGATTCTGTGACATATGTACATATCGGGAGCAAGTTGTGCCACATCTGTTTTCTTTTTTTCGTTTTTCATGTATGTAGACTTCTTGTAACAATTTTTCTTCTACTGTTTGGAATTTTTGTTAATTCTTTAATAAATAATTCAACAAATTCCCTACAACTATATGAAACCCTGGACGTTTCCCACGATTTTTCTCCTTATATGGGAACGTTTTGCATGCATTACCGAACAGGCGTAGACAATGTGAATTGCAAATTGCAATACCAGGTCAAAAGCACAAAGAAGTTAAAATTCTAATATATTTGTCAGAGAAGTGTGTTGAAATAAAAAAAGGGAATTTCGGGAAAGATAACACCGCAAAGTTAAAAAAATAACAACACCAATTTTTGGAAATTAAAATATCACCAAAAAATCAAACTGCCTTTCTTTACTCATATTAACCTTGAGATTCTACGGTGCTAATTGAATTAAGCACTCAGCTCCATACAAAATACGCCCACGAAATTCTCCCTTGCTAAGTTGGAGCATCTCAGCGGAATATCAAGAAGATTTATAAGAAGTGGAGAGCGAGTCTGGATTGAGTTCCAGAAGAAAGCCCTGAAGGTCATCGCTGGCCTTTTTCAAGTGGGAATAGAAATTTATGGCTACAGAGCATCAGCATCTTTCAGGAGGAGGAGAGTCTTCGGTATTTGGCGGGGCGGAAACACCTTCTCAGCAATGCCTTGAAATATTGGAGGCCATTTTGAATCGCGTCCTTGCCAAACTTGCTCCTGAAATATCTTCAGAAGTCTACAGAAGCTGTCGTTAATAGTTTATAGCTCTTGAACTGGCCTCCAGGATAGCCTAGTGGTAAATGTTAACCAGTGGCGGATCGAGAAAGCAACTTGGGAGAGGCGACGTAAATTCTAACCATTATATAGCTACATAATTTTTATATGAACAATATATAGCACTACTCCGTGGTCGGTAGGGATTAACGTGCACAGAGTAAAAATAGGAATGCTGGGTTCGAATCCCGGATAAGTAAAGGATATTTACTCATTTCTTCCATTATTATTATTATTATTTCCATTGTCGTGATTAGCCTACCGTTATAAAGATACGACGAATATTAGGGAAACGAGGAAACAATGGCTTGTCTACATAAACACGTCTCTCCTGTTGAGCCAGGAAAATGTAAAAATATACCTAAAGCATTAGGATCGTTAGCATGGACGTCCGGAAGGGGGGGGCAAGGGGGGCCACGCCCCCCCCTGGAAAATAAAAGTAAACCAAAAATTATATAGTTCACACATATAATTTTAATTCAGCCACAAGAATATGTGTTAATTATTGCATGAACATGATAAATTCAAATTGAAGCAATGTTTTTTGAGGGGACAACACTCTTATGGATGAAAATGTGTCTTGTTTGCCCCCCCTTGAAAAAAAAATACCTTGCTTGTCCCTCCCTGGAAAAAATCCTGCGGAAGCCCTTGATCGTTAGTAGAAGAACTCAATACAGAATTAGGAACAAATAATAATAATTATTATGATAATTGATATTCGGTTTTACAATAGTTAAAAATATCCATAATATTTTACATCAATGAAAGAAAGTATAGCTTATATATACACAATGCTGAGATGCAAATAATATATAGATCAAATATAATGTATACAAAAACCTAACCTAGGAATTTGGGAGGGGCCATTGCCCCATCGCCCTCCCTGTGGATCCGCGTCTGATGTTAACTTGGAGTCCTACTAATGTGTTTCCGTAAAAAAAAAAAAAAAGCTCAAAAGTTGTGCTTCAATCAATGACTGAATGACTTAAATTAAAACTGTGGTTGCGTCAGCACTTAGGCTATTTCCACACGTCACCTTATACGGGGCCAAACTTCTTACCATAGCTAAAATCAAACTGTCTCTCTGCGAACTAAAATATCCTTATCCAAGTTAAATAACTGACTTTCTAAAGGGACCCTCAGCACAACACAACTCCATAGAGAAACATACTGGCTAGATTCAGGCGCCAGAGCCTCATTGGCCTAAAAAATGCAGTCAGCGGGGTGTACTTGAATGAAGATTGGACCAAGCAAAGTGATGCACAGAGTAGAGAAATTATCTCAATGTGCATAAGCGTATAAGTCACCCCTTACAGATGTGGTTTAATGAAATCAAATACATTTCGCTCTGTTGCAAATGTTTGGTAGCTGCAGCCGCGTCGCCCCTCCATACAATCCCTTTCCCTCACGCGTTCATTGGTAGAACCATCTCAAGTCACTACTTGCGAAGAGGACTTGCTCCACACATTCCCGCGACAGATTACGTATGGATTTTGCAAAAGAGTTTGGTAGATTTAACCAAAACATTCTTTCGTGTAATTATAAACTTTTGGTTTTGCAATCAATTTACTAAATTCGGTGTTCGGTTGGAAATCGTTGGTATGAGAAACATTCCAAAAATTCGGGTTGGACACGTTCAGAAGTTTCCAGGACGAAAGCATGCGTTATTCAGGTGAACTCGCAAATGGAATAAGCAAGCATCTGTCCCGAGGCGAAGGGTTAACAAGGAACAAATGTCATTTCAGCAACAAAAGAGAGAAACATTTCATCGCGTAGCCCCGAATGAAGCATTCCACGCATCGAAAACAAAACACGGGTTATTGTTTGCAGGACTTTTGTTTTTCTATACAAAAGCTGCTGACAAATCAACAGTGGCGGGATGATACTTATCGAACATGGGAGTACACAAAATGGACAAAATAATTGAACGGATATATCGAATAGCAAAAATGCCGCGTATTCCACAGGTTCGATCCTGGTTAGGCCAAAGATATTTCTTTGCATTAGTGCAAGTTGGTCCACTCCAAACTCAGACACGTTGTTAGATTCTCGTTCGTTCTCACAAATATCTCGTTAGTTCAGGAAACACATGGAAAATACTAAGAGAATTGGGCAGGCTAATTTCACCAGGGTTGGTAAAGGTCCAGGAGAGAAAATCAGCAAGCGTAAATGGGTTATGGACAGTAGAGAACCTTTGTATTTGTAAAGTATTTAATTTCGGTCCAGGAACATTTCTTTCCGGATGAATTTAAATACGGTCCAGGAACCTTTTTTCCTGAATGAATTTCAATTCGGTCCAGGAACATTTTATCCTGAATGAATTTCTATTCGGTCCAGGAACCATTTTACCAGAATGAATTTGAATTCGGTCCAGGAACTTTTTTAAGGAAGAATTTCAATTCGGTCCAGGAACACTTTTGCAGGATGAATTTAAATTCAGTCCAGGAACTTTTTTCCAGAATAAATTTTAATTCGGTCCAGGAACATTTTTTGCGGAAGAATTTCAATTCGGTCCAGGAACATTTCTTTCCGGAGGAATTTCAATTCGGTCCAGGAACATTTTTTCTGAATGAATTTTAATACGGTCCAGGAACATTTTTTCAGGACGAATTTTAATACGGTCCAGGAACATTTTTTCAGGATGAATTTAAATTCGGTCCTGGAACCTTTTTTCCAGAATGAATTTCAATTCGGTCCTGGAACATTTTTTCCGGAAGAATTTCAATTCGGTCCAGGAACATTTTTTTCCGGAAGAATTTCAATTCGGTCCAAGAACTTTTCCCCGCATCAATTTAAATACGGTCCAGGAACCTTTTTTTCCTAAATGAATTTCAATTGTCAAGGAACCTTTTTCCCTGAATGAATTTCTATTCAGTCCAGGAACCATTTTACCAGAATGAATTTGAATTCGGTCCAGGAACTTTTTTTTAGGGAAGAATTTCAATTCGGTCCAGGAACATTTTTTTTTTGCGGAAGAATTTCAATTCGGTCCAAGAACTTTTTCCCGCATCAATTTAAATACGGTCCAGGAACCTTTTTTTCCTGAATGAATTTCAATTGTCAAGGAACCTTTTTTCCTGAATGAATTTCTATTCGGTCCAGGAACCATTTTACCAGAATGAATTTGAATTCGGTCCAGGAACTTTTTTTTAGGGAAGAATTTCAATTCGGTCCAGGAACATTTTTTTTTTTGCGGAAGAATTTCAATTCGGTCCAGGAACTTTTTCCCGCATCAATTTAAATATGGGTCAGGAACCTTTTTTCAGGAACAATTAAAATTCGGTCCAGGAACCTTTTTTCAATGTAACAATACGCAACTTGGACCGAATTTAAATTGTGCGAGAAAAAAGTTCCGGTCCTGTAGCGGAACCCATTAAAATTTATGGGCCCTGGACTTTTAACAACCCTGAATTTCACACTGTCGAGAGACATTTTTAATTTCAAATCGAAAACTATCCAAATAGGTTGATTTTCGATGCGAGCGAACAAAATCAAGTCTTGAACGAGTAGCGACTCGAGAGGTCTCGACCAATGAACCCATGAGAGTGGAAGTGAGCGCACGTACCAGCTGTTTGCAGCAGCGCGCACGGCTTTGCTCCGCCAACTATGAGCGGCCTTGCTTCTTAAATTCCAGTGACAGCTCTCAAAATGTATCCAATTTAATCCCAGAATAAATAATAACAGTGATATTCCTACTTGCAGCTTTTATTTCCACAGCGCAGGCGCCGTAGACCACGGCGCACGTCACTGCGCATCCTCCACTTGACGTCGCAAGGAATGCTCCTCCCACCCATGCGCAGTAGGTCGTCAGGCTCCCCGACTGCCTTGAAGATTAACGCTACACGCGCTTGGACACGAGCGCCCTTTACAAGCTGAATGAAGACAATAAACATCAATCTGCTTGTTTATTGACCCTCCACTGACTCATGGGACAAACTCCTCCACAATTTCCCCTTGAATTTCAGGCAGGGAGAAAGGGGGGTGAAGCTGTAACGTTTGTTTTCACCGAGGCGATTGTCAATAGCTCCACACCCTAAGTTTACGCCCTTCTCGCCTTCTGTTTTCGGAAGCTGTCATTCGCATCGCCTGGTAACATAAGTAGATCCTCCAGCCAACCTTCCAGGGACATCTCCAGCTTTCCAATAAATCTTCCACATCTTGCATCAAGATTCGCGAGGGAAGCTGGAAGGGATTTCCGGCCTGAAAACACCAGCCACTGTCTCCCAGGAGTAATGCCTCAATCCCTGCCGCTCCAGGAAGGAAGAGACGGGTAAACATCTGCTCTCCTCCTTCTCCAAAAAAAACTCTGCTTCAGAGGAAATGGAGCGAAAACAAAGAGCCGAGCGAGGAAGCAAAATTGCTAATTTCACTCTCTGTCACCTGCATTTTAAGTTGCAATCTTCTTTCGTGTTATCTCGCACCAGTAACTCCTTACTTTTGCAATTTTGGAGATGAAGAATCTCAATTAAGTTACTGCAATAGTAACGGACTTCAAAGTGGCTTGCGATCAATTTTTTCTTCAACACTTATTCATGTCAGATATTGTAATAATAATTTAATCAAGAAGACTTAGATAGGCAGGTCATTTAGCACGAATGGGAGAGTTTACAGGATTCTTGCTTGGAAAGGAAGAGTACTGGAAGAGAGAACAGAGAAAGAATAAGACAAACAACGGAAAAGAGTTACAGGGAGGGAAGAGAAAGTAGATTTAAGATGAAGATAAAACGATAGGGAAGAGAGGCGGAGGGGAGAAAAAGACAGGGGAAGAGAGTAATAATAAAAGACAGAGGTGAGGGGTTAGAGAAAGAAGGGGAGGGAAAGAAAAAGAAATAGAGATGGAAGAGAGATGGGAAAGAGAAAAGATAGAGAGCTGTGAAAAAGAAAGCTAGAGGGGAGGGAAGAGAAAGTGGGACTAGAGATGAAGAGAGAACAATGGGAGAGAGAAATGGAAGGAAGCCAAAGAGAAAGGAGAAGAGGAAGAGAGAGATGTAGGAAGGCCAAGACGAAGATGGAGGGATAACGTTGAGATGAACCTAAAGAAAATCGGTAAGGATAGCAAAGATTGGATTGATCTTGCCCACGAGAAGGACAGCTGCAGCCATAAACCTTCGGGTTTCAGAAGGTTAGAGAGTTAGTTAGTTAGTACACTTCATTCGCTAAAAATACTGAGGGAAGAAATACATTTTTCTTCTCCGGAAGCTGAAGTGACGGAATTTTCCTTCTGTCGGACGCTATTCCCGATTTCAGTTACTGCAGATTATCTGAATTACTTTGGTTGCCTTCTCAACTAACAACTCAAGGAGACACACATTCTGTCCATGAAGTGGAAAGAAATATGAGCAACTATGGGCGCAAAGCGACCAATGGGCTGTTCGGAAAGTTCTAAGAATCGGATAGAAAGAAACACAATATCAGAGTGGTTGAGGATTTATTTTTCAACATAATCTCCTCGAAGGTCAATGCACTTCTGCCAACGGCCTTCCAATGCCTTGACACCAGCAGAATATGTGGATTCGTCCAGGTCTGCAAAATAGCCTGTCACAACCGCCTTTGACTTCTTTGGTGGCGGGGAATCTGCATGCTTCCACTGCTTGGACTGCTCTTTTGTCTCAGGCGTGTAGTGAAGAACCCAAGTTTCGTCCATAGTGACGTAACGCCGCAGAAACTCTTGAGCATTCCTCTGGAAAAGCGCAAAACATTCCGTGGAAGTCACTGCGCGAACGCGTTTTCGCTCCGGTGTGAGCAGGCGCGGCACCCATCTCGCCGAAAGCTTTCTCATGCCCAACTCTTCAGTGAGAATGTGGTGTACTCGGTCCACTGAGATGCCTACTTCATGAGCTATCTCCCGCACTTTCAATCCTCGGTCAGCCAGCACCATATCATGGACTTTATCGATTGTTTCTGGTGTGATGGCGGTTGGCGGACGTCCACAGCTGGGGTCATCTTCAACGCTGTCCCGTCCAAGCTTCAACAGCGTCGTCCACTTGCTAACATTGGCACAAATGATGGAACGGAGTCTACCAACACTGTGTCCAATACGGGGTGTCGCGTTTAATTCCTTCTTCACCAGAAACTTGATGACCACACGAACTTCCATTTGTTCCATGTTGTCACGTCACTTGCACTTTTGTTCCATCACGTGCCTATGGAAACCAGACTATTGAAAGAGTGGCGATGAAATTTTCCCTGCACGTTCCGAACAGATGTGGCATTCTAATGCACATGCCTTGTTCCGATTGCAACGCCATCTCTGACCGATTCTTAGAACTTTCCGAACAACCCTCGCATGTGTGAGGTATTAACAAATATATATATATATTTTCAAATATCAGAACATATTTCACGGCCTTCTAGCGAAAATAATTTTACGATCGTACACATTCTAACCCTAGACTCTAAATGCATCAAATGGACTAGAAGTACATTTGGAGGTTAAATTGATGCATTTGTATTTGTACATGCTTCCTTTTCAATGGCAGCTTCGGACGTACGCAAGAGGAAATTATAGCTGATGCATCTCTCAGTAGGTTACTTTATGACAGGAACTTTTTTATTTTGAAGTACCTAAGTGCTTCACCAGCATTGTTGTGTTACTGGTGTATGTACCTTTGTGCCAAATTTTCCTCCTCTCTCACTTCCTTCTTTTCTTCACCTGTCTTTCTCTTGCATTCTTCTCTCTCTTCCATCCATCTATTCTTGTTTTCCCCTTCACTCTTTTCCATCTCTCTTCCTTTATCTTCTTCTCTTTCTCTCTCCTCTTTTCTCTGTCCCCTCAACCTTCTCTTGCTTTCTCATTCCATTTCTTTTGATATCTTGCTCCCCTTCCGTCTCTCTTCCGTATCGTTATCCCTTTATCTCTAGTCCTTTCTCTTCCATCCTCTCTCGCCTTCATTTCTATCGTTCTCTTTCTCTCTTTTCCTTTTCTTTTTCTTTCTATCTTTCCATTTCCCTCCCCTTCTTTCCCTGTCCCATCATCTCTGTCTTTTGCAATTACTCTTTCCTTTCTCTATCCTCCTTCATCTTTTTGTTTCCCTCCGCCTCTCTTGCCTATGGATTGATCATCTTTAATCCCGCTTTCTCTTCCCTCCCCTCTAACTCTTTTTCTTATTCTTTCTGTTTCTCTCTTCCATTTTTCTACCTTTCCATTTCCATCCACTCCTCCCTCTGCCCCCTCATCCTTCTCTTGTTCTTACTCTTTCCTCCTGCCCCTTCGTCCTCTTCATTTTCTCTCGCCTCCATCTCTTCATTTCTAGTCCTACTTTCTGTTCCCTCCCCCTGTCGCTTTCTTTTCCACGTTTTTCCTCCTCTTCTTTGACACACTTAGGCTCCTGGCTTCGTTCTCTCATTCGAGGAAGTTATGCACTTCCCTGTATGCAGCAAACCGGTAAAAACCGCTTTAATTCAAATGAAAGGGCTTCCGCTATCTGCCCTCCCGCCGGCACGGACGATCTGTCCTGCATGACGTGACGTAGGATTGACATGTGTCTAGGCTCGCTAACGAATGACCCCGGCAACTGGACATAACCGTCCGCCCCAGAGCTCTCAATCACCGATTTCTCTCCTCTCCCCCACACGAAGGCCAGCGGACCGTGACTAAGCGTTTGGAGAATGTTGAATGTTGTGCAGGGTCTCTCGGAACCTAGTAGAAAGAGGGCGGGCGGTCTCTTTAATCTTGCGATGAACCACAGATCAGTTGCCTGTGGTTTCATATCTCTCGAACTTTGTGAAGGGGTTAATATCTTCAGTGAGGAGGACATGTCTTATATTATTTCAAAAGCCAGTGCTATTTTCAAAACGTTTCTCCAGATGGGAGTATAAGCTCGTGGCTCTCAATCTTCATGATAAATTATTTTTTAAAAAAAATTCGACGACGCAATCTCAACAATTTCAGTCGTAAAATGCCTTCCTAATTTCTAACTTTATGGTTTAATTAATATGTATCCTTGAAAATGATAAAATCAATTATGGCATAATCATAAAGAGTAATAGTTCAATTTTGTCAAGACTTGTTGAAAATATAAATTAGAAAAACTCAATATGCTGACCAAGGCAGAAATTTATTTTATTATAAAACATAAACTAAACGTAACGTTTCAACCTTCTCGCAAGGTCTTCTTCAGACTCTGCACCAAGTACAAATATAACAAGGTACAAAACAGGACGATATATATATAAACAAACATTACTCGCCTCCAGACTATTAGAAAGTTTTTTCTGGAACATTCTAGCAGGTGGCTTTCCCTTGTCAAGTGTACTTTCACCTAAAAGGCTAAACATATTTTCTTCCATCTAGAATGTGGTATATATATCGTCCTGTTTTGTACCTTGTTACATTTGTACTTGGTGCAGAATCTGAAGAAGACATTGCTAGAAGGTTGAAACGTTACGTTTAGTTTATGTTTTATAATAAAATAAATTTCTGCCTTGGTCAGCATATTGAGTCTTTCATATCATGCAAACAAGGCTTAATGGTGTTATAATATAAATTAGGTTGAAATTAATTGTCAACCACTAGATAGAAATATTGAAGTTTCTTAAGGCCAAACATCACTAAATAAAAGCTGATTTTCATTAGCATGTTGCATTTTAAACATAGAAAATTGAAATTTATCACAACATTTCTACTACAAAACAAAAATGAAAATTGTTGGACAAACTAAAATAACAAATTTCAGGAAAACATCTCGATTTAGTTTATTTTACTTCGCTTTTCTACCACTTTTGGCTAATCGCGAAGATGAGGATGATAATGAAATTGATGAAGGGACACAGAGAACACCTATGCCCAGGCCAGGATTCGCACCCGAGATCCTTGGTGGAGACTTAAAAAGAGAGGCGATAGGGAGAGAAAGAGAAGTGAAGGGGAAAAGAAAGTCACGGAGGGTAAAGGGAGAGCTAGAGGAAGGGGACAGAAAAATATGGTGAAGGAAATGAGAAACGTAGGGAAAGGAAATATGAAAATAGGTAAGGTAATAAGTAGAGCCCGGAAGTTCAGGCATTTATTTTCGTTAAAATAGGCAGGCAAAAAGGCATTTATAATGTGGTAAATAGGCACTAAAAATGAAAAAAAGGCAAAATAAACCGAAAAAAGGCACATTTAGAAGTCGCTTACTTTTATCTATAATTTCTGGCAAAATGTTAAAATCTACATTGGGAAGAGCATTTCAATTTTCTCCGTCTTGATTGCACATAACTACAAGGTGCTTTTTAAGTTCTCAACATTCATTGATAGTCGTCTGTCAGAGAGAATGTTTTTCATAATAGAAAATGATCTTTCTACTTCGACAGAAGTTATTGGAGCATACATATAACAAGCTAATGTAGCTGGACTCATTTTGGTAACAGCATTTTCACCTTTTAGAATATCACAAATTGTTTTCAATTGTTTCAAGTCCTCATTTGCACTCCCTACCCGTTAGCACTTTTCCGCAACAGCTGACCCCTTTTCTCCTGGCACTTCCATCATCTGCTGCATAGATTCCTCGAAGATTTTCATGGATGCTATAATTGTAATTGTCTCTGGCAATGCACCATAATGTGAAAAAGTAAACTTGAATAGCACAGGAGTTTTTTCACTTCACGAATTGAAGCCGCTTTATTTTCTGGAAGAGCATCGATCACCTCACTGATTTTTTCAAGGTTGTTAGCATAATATATAGCTGCTGATATCCAGGTTCCCTATCTCGTCAAGACTGGTTGCTGAGGTAAACTAAGCTCAATCGCAACTTCCTGAAATTTTCGGGTTCGAGAGGGAGATTTCAGAAATATTTTCTTTGTGTTCGAAATCAACCTGTCCACTTCAGCAGTCAATAATGCACAAGAAATGTTAACTGAAAGGCAATATCCTGACTCAGCATGAAATACTTTTTTCTCACACTTTTCTCCTTCAGCAATGTTGAAACATGCGTGAGTTCAATACTACTTAACTAAGGCGAAAATTATTCACATAATAAACGGAAGAAAAATAAATGCCAACAACGTTTTTTGGGAGAAAAATAATTTAAATACACATTTTTTTTTAAAAAATGTCTAATTTCATTGAAAAAGGCAAAAAAAAGGCATTATAATTAAAAATAGGAAGTGGGGTCCCAAATAGGCAAAATAGGCAAAATGAAAAGGCTTCCAAAACATTCGAAACAACATAAGAAATGTATATCCGGAAAAATTTTATCAATATATGCAGTAGATAAAAAGAGGCATTTTGCCAAACTTCCGGGCTCTAGTAATAAGTAAGTAGAGGGGGAAGGCAAAGAGAAAGATGAGGGGAAAGACAAAAGGGAGTGAGAAAAAGAAGGGAGCGAACAATGGCGTATTCAGGGGCTGGGTCCATGGGGTCCGGACCCCCAAGATTTCTTGCTTTTTTAAGAAATTCTACATTGTAGATTCACCATACTTCCCGATGAGACACTCTATAGCAGGCGTATAACAATTATCTCCGTGTGCACGGTTTGTGGATTGTAAAATAATATCAATAAAAGTTTTCAAGCTTCAAACTTGTTAGTGATATGTGAGTTGAGAATCTGTTCTTGACTATTGTCAGTGCGTGAAACATGATTTCAAGAAAAAGAAGATTCCCTCCATGTTTTTGTTAAATTTCTTCAACCTTGTCAGTTAAGTGGAGCTGTCAGAGTGACCCATCCGAAGCAAGTGATCATCTACCCGCAGTTCAGAGGAGGACTTTAGTTTACTATTGTTCGGACAGATTTCTTCATTTCTACAGAAGAAACTACTTACCGTAATAAGTTCCTGTAGCATTGTCTAACATCGGGAAGGTGTTTTATGTGATGTGGGAATGTATGATAGGAGAAATTCATGTTCTTTGTTGAAAACTAATTCTCCGACGGACAATAGCCTTTGGCGCGTACATCTTCGTACATCATCACGTGTCGTGATTGTGTTTTGTTCATGTTCATTGGATATCCAGTGTTTCGAACTGTCTGTGTTTGCAACGAAAGTTAGAAACATGACGTGTCGTGGATGCGTGGTGAAATTCGTACCGGGTGTGGAAGATCCACTGGATTTTTTAATTTAAATGACCACGGGATCGTGAAGAAAGGAAAGGAATGTCGAAAATGTGGCAGTGAATGTAAGCTACTCGTTAGAAAGAATGGGCTGTGGGTATATGCCTAATATGACGTGTAGTGGATGCGTGGTGAAATTCAGGTTAAGTTTTCCGTATCCTGGAAACGGATTTCTTCTAATTTAAAAGTTTGGGGCTCATTTGGGGGCAGGTGACTCCGGCCAATTTCTAACATGCCTTTAACACGGACTCTATAGAGAAAGTCGGGTAGTCGGAGCGGAGCGGAGGCGGGGCAGCGGTAGCGGTAGGGGGCGGTAGGTCAATTACCCCAGGGGCATAGCCCGGGATCGGTGGAAAATTTGGACTCAAAAATTTCAAACGAAAATATTTTTTTAGTTTAAATTTCCCACCGATTCCGGGCCGGATAGCCCCAAAAACCATTCACGGATAGCGCCACGAAACATTACAATTTCTTCGTAAAACAATGCGAAAAAGTTATATATATATTAAAAAAAATTGGATCAGATGAGCTTTGTTCACGGGTATTTCTTGGGGTCCGAAGGTTGAAACACTGCATAACGAATGAAAATCGACAAAACACAAGCACGACGCGCGATTATGTAGGAAGGTGTACGCGCCATATTGTGTCTCAGGCAAGCGAAAAGTCTACGACAAACAAGTACTCGTAATGTGAAAAAATGCAATTACTTTGATGAAAAAAAACGTCAATACACCTTAAGGAATGTTCCGCGAAGCAGATAGGTATCGTACGAATGTCAAAAATTGACGAAACGAAGAAGTTATAGGTGTCCGAATGATAGTAAATTTTTACCTTTTCAATTACACTATTAATCTGTGAAAAGGTTTTCAGTTTTACTGTTCAGCTGTCAAAGTATTTAGAGCCCTTATCACGATTTAGCCTCTGCTGTCACTAATTCATAAAATTGAATCAGGAACTTTGGGAGATTTCCGATGAAGAGTTTGTGACTTGCTTGGCTTATCCACACCTTACCTCCTCTCTCGAGGCTCAGTGCACTCCGTACTCTGGTCTGATTTGTCTATATACATAGTTGCTATGCAAAGAATATAAAAACCTAAATAATAATAATAATGTAAAGTACTTTTTCACTAATTACTGAATTTTCGCCCAATCGTACCGGCACACTCATTCACACACATATATATCTGTATTCATGTCATTACCTAATTCATTAGAGCATTAGAAAATATAATAATTAAAAAAAACTGTTTCCCTGACATGAGGACAGTTCAAGTTCAGCCAAAGGTTTCAAACTGCTTCTGGAAATGTGTCAACAGACATTTAATTCTGAAACTGAATAACAAAACAAAAAAACGAGATAACCATTCTCGTACTATTATTGGGGGGCTGATGCTTTATTGGTCTTGAGGGATGAACCCCCTCCAAATTTTATTTCTGGATACGCCCCTGGGAGCGAAAGTGAAAGTATAAGAGGAACAACGGGAAAGAGTTAGAGGGGAGGGATTAAAGATGAAAATAAAACGACAAGGAAGAGAGGCGGAGGGGATAAAAATACAGAGGAAGGAGAAAGAAGAGAATAGTAACAAAATACTGCATCTTGTGCCACTTTTGGCTAATTTGCAAGGATGGGGATGAGTGATGATATGATGAATGGACACTCACAAACATCCAAGCCCAGACCGGGATTCGAACCCGGGACACCCCTGGCGTCGTAGCGCGATGTGCTAACCACTCCGCCACGGGGAGCGGCGAAAGAGGGGGAAGTAAATGCAAAGAAGGTAAATAAAGATAGGCGAAGGGGGAAATAGTGAGAGGAGGGGTAAAACGAAAGAGAGGGGGAAAGGACACTAGGAAAAGGGACAGAAAAGATAAGAGAAGATAGGGGAAGGGGGAAGAGGGGGGATGGGAAGAGAAAAGGAGAAGAGTTGCATATGGTGAAGATAGGCAAAGAGAGAACGGAAACCAGACAAAAGAAAAACGTTGGCACAGTGTTGTCATCTCCGTCTTATAATCAAGCCCTCCCGGATTCTATACCCTGCAGCGACAAATAGTGGTTCGGATCCCACGTCAAAATGTTGTTGCAGTCCCGATTAGCCTACCTGTGCATAAGGTCGGCTTAAAAACGCGACTCATTTCCTTAAAAATAAGTACCGTGCAAGGACGTATTAAGGGGGGGTCCAGGGGGTCCGTACCCCCCGAAAGATTTACCAAGTATTAAAATACAATAATGAAAATGTACTTTTTAAGCATTTGTTCTGCTATAATTAAAGTTAATTATTTCCTATGTACTTGGAAGACAGGGATCATTATATTGGGACCATACTGCTTTGAAGGACGGTACCAAAGAAGATTTATGCAAACTACTATTAATGAAAATATGCATAAAATATTAATCAGGAACATCCGTTTTTATTATTCAATAAATATTCAATTCTTTATCTATTTGACATTAATTTATTTGTTTTTAAGTATTACAGGCAAACAAGTAATAAATATATGATGCTGAATTTATATTCAACTTCTAATACCTACTTGTTAAATATTTTTAAATATTCATGTAATAAAACTGCAATATTAATAAATTTACATATATTAATTAATATTAATTGAATTGTAATTTCAATGTTTTAATTTAAACATTATTATTATTATTTCTGGGACACTTGTTTCGGACCCCCCCCCCTCCCAAAATCTATTTCTAGATACGTGCCTGGTACCGTGTACGAAAATGACTGAAAGTAGCTGTGAACAATTTTCATGCGGCATAATGCACATCGACACCACAAGGAATTAAGTTGGAACAGGCCTGAAGAAAATTTCACAACCCACACTGACTCCTCGCTGCTCATAAACTTACAATCCCGTCTTTCATTATCGGAAAACTTTCTCCCGTAATATACGCATCTACGTTGTACGGTCTTGAACCCCAGAGCTTTTGGGTGAAAGAAGAAAGTAACAGTGTACATCCGAGAGCTTTCTGAAGGAGGAACTTTGGAAAAACTTCATATCCACTTCCTAGGCCTCTCAGGATTTATCCTGTGTACACGTAGCTTAACCTTAACACTTGCTATAGCCGCTAAGCACAATTTCCCCTTAATAGTTTTTACCTGCTGCATTATAAATGTTGATCAGGGAAACGGCGAGAAATACCGTAAACTTCACACCTACGCCGTTGGAAGTTAACGTCAATTTTACGATTTTCTACCGTTAAAATTTAACGGTCTGCCCGTTGAGAAAAACAACATGCAATAATTCTTGCTCGTGAGCGCATGCGCATTTATGTCGCCACCTGTCTGATGTTTATAGAATAGGAAGTAAATATGGCGTCATCAGCCGCTTGGAATACTGAATACACACACGCCAACACACTGGCGTACTCAGGGAGGGAGCTGGAGGGGCTACTGCCCTCTCCGAAATCTTGAGACAATCATAACTTTCAATGTCCGATGGCGTACAGGTAAACTCGTCGCGTGTTGGTGTGGTGGAGGCACATAGTGGTTCGCATCCAACTTTAACTGTAGGTCCGGTCCCGATTAGCATCCTCCCTACAGTCCTGACCTCATCCTGTGATTTGTACCACTTATACGCGTTTGTTACAACCTGTCCCGGTTCCCGCGCTAGTTGCTCCCTGTCTTTTCTCGGTGCTGGGGAAAGTCAAAGCCAGGCAGCCAATTAAAATACGCAACGTCGCAACAGCGTCTACGTAAGCGCCTCTCTTCTGGCTTTCATTCGCTCCTCGCTGCCCAGCAGACAATTTTTTCCTCGTTTCTCATTGGCACCGAAACTGTTGAGCGCTCCCTAGCGCGGGAAGCGGGACAGGTTCTACCAAACGCGGTATAAGTAGGTATTGAGAGGTCAACGTTTCTAGGGCGATGAGGAGGTGGAGCACTTATGCAATTGACCTTGGCACCAATCACAGGAATACAAACAAATACCAATTTGGTGACGAAAGTGTCTACACTGCATGTGGGCATTAGTTTTCTGCAATACTTCTTCCGTGTAGTAAAACGTTAGAGCGAAATTTCGGTATATATTTGACTGACCCACGTACAGTGGGATCCATGAGTATTTCCGTGCAAATTGTCCGTGACTAATTTCATTAATTTTTCTCTTTCAGCCTATGTGTTTTTAAGCTATGGATTTTTATGTATGCTGGTGCAGAAGTTGTCTGTAGCTTGTTTTGAGTTTTCTTTTAATTCTTGAAGTTGTTATTGGGTCAAATAAAGTGCACGAAAATGGTGATGGACAATTTGCGCGGTAATACTTATGGATCCCACTGTACATATAGAGTTACTTAATTTTCATATCTCGTCCCAAGATATGAGATGTTTCAAAAATATGTTTTATCAAGAAATGTCAGAGAGAACTAAAATTGGGCATTTTTTAAGTTTATAGTTTGCTAACTGTATCACAATTGTAGGTACCCTCCAGTGAGCGATAGGAAACCTAACTTATGAGTCACTCCTCTTAATACACCACGATTTCATACTGGCATTAATTCGTGTCTATTCCAGAAAAAATAATCTTCGTCCGCTAGTGAACGTAATTTTCTTTTCTGCATTTCGGTCCGAAAAAAATTCCGTGATTACCAATTCGCACTTTCCAGCAAAACCAAGGCTGTCCATTAGGATGAACGAGTGTCAGCCACCCATTATTCGCGGGGCAGCAACGAAGTGCCTCGTTTGTTAGGCAGACATTAGTCCAGGGCCGGCCGTTCCACGTTTCCGATTAGTTTTGTTCATTACGGCGACATTTCTGCTCGTGAAAAGAGCGGGAGATTCGACGCGATGACGTAAAGAATCGCTATGTAGGACTGCATCGCTATTTTCCTCTCACAGGTTGTTTTTTCCCGAAGGTGGGAAAAAAAAGGGAAATTTCTTCAAAAATTCTGCAACACTTTTTGCGATTTTTCGAAAGAATTTCCCTAGTGGGAAAAAGAGGGATTTTTCAAATTTCTGAAAAATTATTAAGGCTCTTCCTTGAGAAGCGACAAAGTCATGCTGGAGGTGGTGTGGTGAACAGCACGCTCCAACCGCCTTTATAGCCCTGGACTCCCTTCTCCCGCAAGTACCTATTGATGAGTAGCTGCTTGAGGCTCTGAAACACTATGTAAGGACATCTTCGGTACAATTACTACGTGTGTGTTTGTGTGTGTGTGATTATCATAAGCATGCAATTCTAATTTGGCTTGCCCCGTTGTCTAGTCCTTCTACAGAGAGAGAGAAAGAGAGAGAGAAAGAGGGAGAGAGAGAGATAGAAAGAGAGAGAGAGGGAAGAGAGAGAGAGAGAGAGAGAGAGTCTCTCTCTCTCTCTCTCTCTTGTACATATACCGGGTGGCCAGAATTAAAGTTACCCAACTCAGAGCCCTCTGTAGCCTGTTTGAGGCATCGTAGAACTCTGAAATTTGGTGAATCCACTATGCAGACCATGGGAAGAGGATTGCGATATAAAAAAAAATAGTTCAATTTTCCGCCACCAGGTGGAAATGTGGCGCTGTACTTCTATGATGGGTTGTATAAATAATCACGTTAAGTGATTTACCGGAGTTATTAATTAGAAAGACATTTGTTAGTGGCTGGAAGTTGCGAGAAAATAATCTCTCGTTTATTGCAAGATTGCAAGGTAAAGGCAAATCCATAACCAATTGGAGCAGTTTACGTCATCATGGAAGTACAGCGCCACATTTCAACCTGGTGGCGGAAAATTGAACTATTTTTTTTTTATATCGCCAGCCTCTTCCCCATGGTCTGCATAATGGATTCACCAAATTTCAGAGTTCTACGATGCCTCAAACAGGCTACAGAGGGCTCTGAGTTGGGTAACTTTAACTTATAGAGATAGCAAATGACCCGGTACATATTCTAACACTACGCTTCAAGATAGCAACTCTGAGTTTAGAGACCACTTTATGTATAGATAGGCTAACCAGGACTGGGCCTACAGTTTAAAGTACGATCCGAACCAAAAGTGTATCGCGATACGCTGATTACAAGGCGACGACGTTACCACTAGGCCATCGGGGAAGACCACATCTTCTCTCGCCTTCAGGTGAGGTGTAATAGGGTGACCCTTTGCAAAGACACCTCCTTTCCGTAGGTACACCCTGTATTTTGCAGACTAACGAGGCTCTGGCGTCTGGACTCAGTCAGTACAATCATCTGCAGGGCTCGTGTTGTATCGTCTGCATATGGTTCTGATTGTCACTTCATCCATCTCACCACCATCCTCATCTTCGCGATTAGCCAGAGAAGCTAAGTAAAATAAACTAAATCAACCAATCAGTCATTGTGAGAGCAAACATTCTTAACCACAAGTATAATTTCCTGACTTTTTATTAACTTCTTGAAGGGAACAATTTTTTTGCAAGTGGTGGGAATCGAACCTACGACGGATCTTCGATTTTACTATAAATTCCGTAGGTTAACCAAACACTACACGGCAAGTGGGGAAGGAGAGAGGTTAAAAGTAGCAAAGGCCGGGAAGAAAGGAATTAAAACAATACTCGCACGTAAAAATTACAGTGAAATTAGCAATACCCCTGCTGGAACAGGAACCCAGAGCATTCAGCTTGGAGACGAGGCTTCCACGCTTTAGGGATACACGGACGTTCAAAATGCAAGAAAATGGAAGCACCTTTAGTTTTAAAACAATCTAGAAAGTGTGGACTTTTCGAGAAGGGAAATTTTGCACCTATTGTGGGAAATCTTGCACCTATTGTGGGAAATTTTGCACGTATTGTGGGAAAGTTTGCACTGATTGAGGGAAATTTTGCACAGATTGAGGGAAATTTTGCATCAATTGAGCGAAAGTTTGAACCGCTTGGGGGACATTCTGCACCAATTGATGGAAAACTTGCACCAATTGAGGAAAATTTGCTATGATTGTGGGAAATTTTGCACCGAGTGAGACATTTTGTCCTCAGCCAGGGAACTTTTGCACCGAGTGAGGGAAATTGCTACTCTGCAACACTGCTGAGTTATGGCCGCCACAGCTTTCGCCGCCTAATCGCAGCAATTGACGAATGGAGCCTCCAGGAAATGCATTCTGGGAGCGCACGTGTCCGTGTCGCGTATCTGGGATTACAAACATGTATCAACAATACATCATATTACAACCACGGCCTCCCCACCCTCCTAACCCTTAAAAAAATCGGTCGGGGTCGTTGAAGCATGTCAGAGGGAGTACATGGAGCTCTTGATGGCAATCTAAAAACCGTGTTCACCATGAACCTGGTACAAATGTTCCTGTCAAACGAACAACGGGATTCACAAGCAGAGTTTTTCGTATGCTGTCCATGGACAACGTGGCGAAAAGCGCATCAAGAGCTCCCGCAAAGTTGTCGATGCACGAGTCGGCGGCTTCCACATTCGCTAGGCCGCTAGGAATTTGCTACGAAAACACATTCCACATGCCTCTTTGTGAAGAAAATAAGAGCCGTACTACATAAACAGAGAATACCCTTGCTGCTTGGTTCTTTGAAGATAAGACTTCGACAACATAAGGTCCTTCACACACACATTGCCTGTACGTTTCTCTGAACATATTTTTCTCTTCGCATCAACGTACAAGTTTGCAAAAGGTTCTGGCAACAGTGAGTTACCAATGCTGCTATACTATGTCCGTGAATGAACGCAGCGCATAACGGTAGATAAGAGGAGAAAGAGAGTGGAAAATTTCACATACATCTTCAAACGGCAAAGGCAGCAGGTAATAATGAAAAGTGCATAATGTTACCAATCAAAGTAAAAACCTAGGAATGGATTTGTGTCCCTGAAATTTCTCAGTACGAAAGATGGAAACACTGTAAGATATCGGCAGAAAGCATTGAAAAAAAAAAGCGCGAGAAATCTGTTGTGACGAACGGTAGCATTGCTTATCTCAGCGCAATGTCTGCGTTCTTCGTGGAACCTTTTGCTTTTTCGGTTGTGCGTCGATTCGCTCCCCTCTCGAAGGTCGACCGTCAGTTTTCGTTTCCATTCGTTCTATCAACATCCGCTGCAGATGTTGCTAAATGAACGAACATCTCGGGAAGAGGGGAGGGGGGAGAGGAGAAGTTAAATGAACTGTTAAAGGCGGAACAATATTTCCCTTTAAAACATTCGTTGCGAACGATGAAGGAAAACAGACTGGGGATTTGAGAGGGGGGAATCAAGTATATGTCTTTCACCCCCCCCCCACGACCCCAGCGCTTGTCATGATAAGCACTGAAGTCGAGAATTTACATAGGTTTATGTACATTCCCCTGGATGGTAAATACAGTGCAACCTTGGTTTTACGTTACCGGTATATTTTCCAGTTATATGCAATTCCATGAAAAATGTACGAGAATCGAGGTTCCGCCCAGAAAATTATCGTTCATTTTGCTGCTCGTATTCGTTGTGTAAAACTAGAAATCTTACCCCTCAATATTCTGCTAGATCGTTAGATGGAGCCCTTCATTACAAGGCAACGACGTTACCGCTACACCAACGGTGAGACTTAGAGGAACTACAGTTGAGATTCATGCATGCATTAAAACAACATAGATTAGGTTATGGCTCGTGTTGGGCGACATATCTTCCAGACGATATATCGCGATATTGAAAAAATATCGTCCAGAAGATATCAACTAGACGATATATCGTCACGATATTTGGCGATATACATCGTTACGATATTCTGGCGATATATATCGTGTCGTCGATATATCGTCAGGATATTTGGCGATTATATTGTGGAGACGATATGTCGCCGATTTACAATACGCAAAAAATATCGTATCGTATCGGCCGTCCGATTTTTCTTGACGATATATCGCGATATCAAATTTCCGATATCGTCCTTCCCTAGTTATGGCTGTTAATACTTTAAAAGCGGTCACAGTTGGATTACAGCGGAAATGACGGTCTTAGACTTTTTACAGTGTGTGCTCAAGTATGCTAAGTTTTAACTTCGCATCAGTGGCGACGATTATGTGGGGGGTGCGTGGGGGCAGTTGCCCCACATTTTTTGTCACTTTTGCCCCCGCACTATGGTAAACCTTATCTACAAAGACAAAGTAAACTGTCCTTCACCCCTCCCCCAGTTTTGGAACTAAATCGCCGCCACTGCTTCGCATCATTAAAAGCTCATGCGATATCGAAGCATCATACCGTTTTTCCTAGCCTTTTACTACCCTTAAAACAAGGAGTAAATATAAAACAGACTTTCAGTAGTATCAAGTTCGTTCTGAATTCTTCAAAGCGTCCGGCAAAATAATTCAATTATGACCCAGCATACGTTTGCAAGTCATCCAATAACCATATTTTATCTCAGCAAGACATCTCCTCTCCGGAATCTTGAATTTAAAGCATTTCTCCTTGAAAACACATCTATGCCTCGTATAAATCTTTGTCGATATTCTGAAGCGAAAAAGAGGAAAAAAAATCAGAAAGTTTTTGCAAGAAGGAACGTCTTCGAGCGTTCTGAGAAAATTCCCTGAAGTTTCAAGCCAAAATTCTTGCAAAGATGAGGAAAATTTTAGGATGAGTTACTGCCTGGAATGTGTTAAACAATTCCCTAGAAGCTTAGAAAGTTAGGCACAAGAATAGGGAATTCTCTTCACTTTCCATGCGGCAAATATGGGCTGATTGTCAATGCGTGATGATTTACTGTGAAATCAGGGCGTGCCGTATTTCATCCAAGGTTCTTCTATTTGCTTGCTTTGGTTACCTTACATCGCTTTCTGCTACTTTTGGCTAATCGCGACGATGAAGATGACTGATGGTAAGATGAAATCATAAGCCTCACAAGAGCCTCACAGAGGATTATACTGTCTGTTGACTTCGATTCAGGACTTCCCAACTCAGGAAAACAGTGACATTTCAGGAACTTGCAACAACAGTAGCACAAATGGACCAAAAATTAGTACAGAATTCCGGGTGTCGCCGTGGAGTAATTGGTTAGAGAAACGGATGTGTAGTAAAAGAACCGCAGGTCTGTCGTAGGTTCGATTCCCACCACCGGCAAAAGAAATTTCACCTGAAGACGAGAGAAGAGGAGCTCTTCCGAAAAGCGTTAGACAATGGAAATGTCCAATTAACATCACATGCTATTGTCTATATCAATTGAATATTTAGGTGAAATGTCTTCCCAACTCAGGACGTCCTACTAATTGCCTCGGGGAGGATGACATTACTCACAGCTGTGTAAATGATGACCTAACCTTACCTTACATAACCTAACCTACAAAGAAATCTGCAATATACTCAAAATATATTAGAGAAAATAAGAAACTGCCGGTAAAGCACAGTGCTATTTCTGCAAATGGATATATACGTACGTGTACGTAGTGTTTCAGGTAACGTGCAGTAACGATATGAACCTCTCAAAAACCGATCCTTACCTCTCCCCCTTCCCTCCCGAGGCAGCGGTTAATGAGTTGGGAACAGTCCACGTGAAGATATCGGTTCCTGAGTTAGGAACAGTCCACGTGAAGACATATGTTCCTGAGTTGGGAACAGTCCAGGTCAAGATATCGGTTTCTGAGTTGGGAACAGTCCACGTGAAGATATCGGTTCCTGAATTGGGAACTCTCATCATGGTTCCTGAATTGGGACATCCTGAGTTAGGACATGATCGTGAGTCCAGACACCAGGGGCGCTTCAAGCATATGAGCGCTCAGCGAGCAACGTGATCGCTCAGCTATTGACGGCCAAATACTGCGTGTACGGCGAGCGGGGCTCACTTGCTCCCTGAGTGACCTTGAACCTTGCTCGCCACAATTTAAGGCACAGAATATATCTTTTTGTTTTTCGATCTCGTCAGATGGCTGCTAATGAAGAAGCATTTTGTGATTAACAGCTTGCAATATGGGGTAATTAGTGTAATTACAGAGGAACTTCATGTAACAGAAGCTAATATAAATTTCCACTTTTTGTAATTGTATGAAAATGAAAGTGTTGCATACACCGTAGTTTTTGTCAAGTCGTGCAAGTGTGTGAAAACGAAAATTTCGATAAACGTTTGGTGAAAAAGGTTTGATTTGGTTCTCATTCATTAGTACCCATCATTGTTTTGAGAAGCAATAATTTTTATAATATTAATTTTGCAATGCGCAATCACAGACGATGGCACTGATGTTTTGATCAATGAGCAGTGAGCAACCACCGTCAAGTAAATGATCAGTCTGCTCAACGAGCGAAAATCTTGCTCAGGAAACATTGCTCAGATACTTAACGCGCCCCAGAGCATCGCTGGTCTCCAAGGATGCAGTGGAGACGCCAAGAGAGTCCAGCACCTCCAAAATAATTCATATACACCTCATTGAGATTGTGCGTGTGTGTGTGAGTATCCTAATAGCATTGACTTATGCACAATTTTCTCTGTAAAACCGAAAAAATCTACCCGTGCGTCTGTCCGTCTACGTATCCAACCTATAGGCCTGACGACTATTTTGAGTTCACGATTTATCTTCGCTTTTATACAGTGCTCAAAAAAAGTTTTGCATATTCGGGGTTTGTGATCATTTTATTGTACTAGATACATGGAATCAGAAATGAAACAGTGCAGCCATGCAGAAGAAACAAAATCACACCAGAAGCACAAGATTGAAAATGTGGGATGCGAAACACAAAATAAAGGCAGGGCAATATCATGTACCTACGGCTCGAAGGCATGCCTGGGATCAACATATGGGAGTTCAGTACCGTGTGTAGCCACCTCGAGTCCGAAGGCATGCTTGAACACGACAGGGCATGCTAAGGATAAGAGCATTCAACTTCTCCTGAGGAAGACTGTCCCACTCTTGAATGGCAGCCTCCCGCAATTGCACCTTGTTCACAGGAGGATTTTCGCGGCTGACAATTGCTCGCTTCAGGTGTCCCCATGCATGTCCCACACAGTTCACGTCTGTAGAATACGCCGGCCACACCATGCGTCGAATGCCATGCATATCAAGGAACTCTTGAATCACTCTGGCTCGATGTGGTCGAGCGTTATTATCCAACAGCGTGAAGCCATCTCCCACAGTTGTAGAGAAACTTGCTACCACGGTTTCGAGAATAGCGTTTCTGTATATCAGACCAGTAATGTGGCCCTGGAGAGGAATTAGGGGCGTACGTCGACCATACATGATTCCACCCCAAAACATGATGAAGCCCCCTGATGCTGGTGACGTTCCTGGATGAAGGGCTCGTTCAATCTCTCATCTGATCGTCTCCAAACCCTTATGCTTTTGCTTAACGGGTGCAAACTGATGGTGACCTCGTCTGTAAACAGCGTGTGCTCCCACTGTTCCTGACTCCATTTGCTGTGCATTGTTGCCCACCTTACACGGTCTCTCTTATGGTGTGGTTTTAGAGGAACCTTGCGTATGGGTCTTCTTGCCTTCAATCCTTCCTCATGAAGTCGATTCCGCACTGTCTGATTGGAAACATTCGCTCCTGAGGCCCTCCGCAGATCCTGGCACAAACTGGTAGCAATTGCAGTGGGTCTACGACGTGCCGAAATCACCACGTACCGATTTTCCCTGCGTGTTGTTTTGCGTGTCCGCCCTGTCCTTGGTCGATCGGCAACTGATTGTGTCTCCCTGAACTTTTTCCACACTCCAGAGACATCACTTCGGCTCACTCCAACACGGGCAGCGACGTCCACTTGGCGATATCCCTCTTGCAGCAGCGTTACAATTCGAATACGGTCCGTAGCAGAAATGGTTGCTCGAGGCATGTTGCCCTTCGTTTTCCACCCGCTCTCTGTGCAGTTTCCAACTCACAAGTGCGGATAAGACACGGACAATGCCTCCCATCGGGTTGCTTTCAAATCTGCTCAGGGATCATGTGGCAACTACTGCCCTCTATCTGCTGAATATCGAACTCACTTGGGGCATTATGTCGGTTTCTGTCTTGGCATTGCTCACATAATGAACATTGTATACCTTTTTGCGTATATCGCGACTCAAACCGCATGCACTCATAATATGCAAAACTTTTTTTGAGCACTGTAATATACCATAGAATGAAACCATTTAAGTACTGCATGTGCTGTCGACTAAAATTCAAACATTTCTGTAGGCTGTGGAAGTTCAGGAGTGCTTTGGTACGCAAAACATCAACATCGATTCTGCTCTCGTGGATGCGTTAAAGAAAATTGTATTTGCCATTGTATATACTGTTACATGATTCCTGAGAGGTGAGTCTACAGGTAAGATAGGTGTGAGGAGCATAAACCCTGCCTCACTTTAACGTTATTCGTTGCGCAGACGTGCCATCAAGCCAATTGAATTGCAAAGATCAAAAGTTACTGTTAACAAGAAAGTTCTATGGAACGGAACTTTATGGTCACCCTGTAGATTGCGTCCTCTGTACTATTACGACTACTTGCAAAGCATGTTGGATTAAGAGGGGGGCGATCGGCATACCACAGGGTCTAAACTAATAACCTAGTGAGCCTCAAGTTAAATTAATTGATCGAGCGTCAGCAGTTAGGCTATTTGCACCCGTCACTTTATAGGGGGCATAACTAAAATTAACACATGAATCTGAGGACTAAACTCTCCTTACCTAGGATAAGCTGAGGCTGTAAATTGTCACTCAGCACATATAAGAACGCTGACTGTAGGTCCACACGTCAGTCTCTCGATGGCCTGCTAAAAGCAGTTACCGGGGTCTTCTACGGGAAAGTGAGGTTGACTTAAGCCCCATTTGTTTTGTATTACAAAAAAAGAGGCCACACCCCCTGATAATAACCTCATTCATTGACGTAATATTATTGTTATTATTAATAATTGTGTCTCTCCCTTAACTGAGAGCAAAGAGTGTATGTTGTCAGCACACAGTCTGAAGATGTTTTGATGTTATGACCAAATAAGAGATAATTAAACTGAATGTTTGGTATTCTACAAACTGTTCCGCGACGAGGAGGAAGGAATGGAAGGTCCTCCCACGCTTTGTCACCTGCAAAAGGCGTGGATTGTCGTTGAGACAGGGTAAACGGGGCCCAGACATATTCCAAGACCACCACAACAACTCCAGACACACATTTGTCACACACAAGGCGGCTGGACCCCTCGGTGCTCACCGAGACCCCCTGGCGGCACAACGCGCAGTTTCCCGCAAGACATTGACATATCTTCAAGACAAACTTCTTTCGATCCAAGTCTAAGCGTGGTATCTCCTTGCTGGCGTATATAGCGTCTACTTAATATTGGGTCAATCCATATGAAGTCATACAACATGGTTGCTTGACCATTTTTAAAAAAAGTTTATTTTTTTGTGGTGTGAGTCTCATATGTTGACAGTTCAGAACCACTGTTATTTTATTTTTACTATCACCGATTTGAAGATGGCGGGCCTTTTTTTTATCATTATCTCCATTCGTAAGCATCGGCGGTAACTTCTTTATCTCAGTTCTGGTAAATCCTACGACAATGGGACAAAATCTATGATATTTAGCACATTATAGGCTACAATTATATTTCTGTGTAATTTTCTAAATATTATTCCTTCATAATAAATTTTAAGGTCAAAATTGTGTATTTTAATCGCTCAAAATGACATTTTCGGACATTTGTTTGGAAGGGAAGGCAGTTTGTTTGACACTTGAATTTTTTTGTGCAAGTATCTGCATACCAAAAGAGTATGCCAAAATTATTTGAAGCTTGAGACTTTAATATTTGTTTTTTCTACAGGGTCATAAAATTGTACTTTTTGTTAAAAAAATTCTAAGTTCTGGATTAAATATCTCTTATGGACAGTTCTTTAAAAATCTGAAATTTGTACACAATACAGTACACTATGATAAGTAACTTCAGTAAAAATTTTGCGATTGAGATTCAATTGGTTTAAGAGACAAAACTCGTGAAAAATTCAATATTTTGCATTAAATATGGTATGCCTAATTTCATTTCTTATTAACATTTTATGTTAAAATTTTGCAAACTGTAATTTGGAATGTCAATGAACACCCTTACAATCCTGAAATGGATCTACAATAAAGTATATATACGAGGGTGTGCTGAAAAGTAAGACTTCCTATGTTTTTATTTTCTTTGTTACCTTGTAAACGCATTTTGGATTTTGAGTACCCCGCTTCTCCATTGAAGGTTTCAAACTTCTATCGCCAGTGGGTGCTGAACTATTGCAACGAAAATGGCAGCATGTAACCATGCAATGTTGGTGAAGCGCCCGAAGTAGCGTGCAGTGATCGAGTTTCTAACCGCAGAAAATGTGCTACAAATTGACATTCATCCGAGACTGAAGGCATTTTGTGGGGATTAATGTGTAGACATCAGTACTGGGCGATCTTGGGCTGTTCATGCTCGTAAAGAAAACCCAACCTGAACACGATTCAGATGACCTCCATCAGTTGCAGTTCGCGGCCTTTCATTCCATTCTCTCACATAGCTGAGATTTCCTCAGCTGGGAGTTTTCTTTAAGAGCATGATAAATTCAAGATCGCACAGTACCGATGTCTACACAATCATCCCCATAAAATGCCTTCAGTATTAGATGCGTTAATGCATCTAATACTCCAACGGAATTTCGGAACTTCTATTTTTTTTTGCACATTTTAGGATGTAATCTCTCCTTGAAAAATTCCAGGGAACTGGCCTGTCACAAGAGATTGATTGATTGATTGATTGATTTAGTTTATTTTACTTCGCATTTTGTGCCTCTTGGCTAATTTGCGAAGATGGGGATGAGTGATGAAATGATGAAATTGATGAATGGACATTCACAAACAACCAAGCCCGACCGGGATTCGAACCCGGGACCCTTGGCGTCGCAGCGCGATGTGCTAACCACTCGGCCACAGGGTCGGGCCTGTCACAAGAGATAATCTTGGGAAGGCTAGGATTTGGAATAGGAAATTCTATTCTCTTTTCATGCAGCAAACCAGTGATTTTATGCTGTCTGTTGGCAACTTTACCCAGAAAGAAGAATTTCAAAATGGATACTGATGATCAACAAATTGTTTAATTAGAATACAAACAATGGATGCCGCACCAGCAATGTTTCCTCTCGGTAATTGTGTCCCTTTCTAAAGAATAACCAAACAATTCAAGGGCAGGAGAACAGTTTGTGTCCAGCCAGACGCGAGGACACTAAACTGCTCCTCCCCCACAGTCTTTTCCCTTCGGCGAGCTGGAGAAAGAGCTCTGTGCGCTGGATGGTCGTAGCAGGAGGAGAAAACATAGCATTACGCACATAATTTTGCTTGTTCTCTTGGGAATACCAGACTTGCGATGGCGTAGAAAAATACATGAACGGAAAGAGGACAGGTTAAAAGATTTGATTGGCAAGCGGAAAAGACGAAACTTCCATTTGATCAGCCGTAACTTAAAGTTGAAGTTGTTGCGTTTCTCTCCCCATAAGGAGTACATGGGAGTCTCAAAATTCTTATTCATCATATTTTTCAAACATTTCATCTAGTTTAATAATCAATTTTTAAAAACGCTTCCACCTGCAACAGTCAAACTCTCTTACTCCCAACGATTTGCATGGACGATATCGGAAATTTGAAATCGCGATATATCGTCACAGACAATACGATATTTTTTTCCGTATCGTGATATCGGCGATATCATCTCCACGTGACGTGACGATATATCGTCTAGTTGATATCGCCTGGACGATATTTCTTCAATATCGCAATATATCGTCTGGACAATATATCGCCCAACACTAGCCTTAAGTCAAACTTTGCTGAATTTTGTAAAGGCTAGCATCCCTTGGTTGTACAATACGAAGACAAAAGAATGGAACAGTCCATGGAGAAACTAGTTTTCGAACCGCCGCACCGTGCATAGCCACTTCGGACTTATTTTTGTCGCTGAGCTCTTCATAAAAAAAATAGAGGATGGTACGGTAATGTTGCTGCAAACAGAACGAACCTCAAGGGAGGGGAAGGGGGTGTAACGGCACATCAGAGAGGCTCAAAAACACAAAAGCCTCACGCTTGAGCAGCTCTCCCCAGTAGCATAGGCATGATGGCATCCCTCCTCAAAAGGACTCTCCTTTGCTCAACCGCTGTGGCTGCATCAAACAGAGCTTATGAGGTGGGCGTTCTTCGCGAGCGACAGGGAAAGGAAAGGGTGTAGATAAGCAGAATATAGAAGGTGCCGTTGGACTTATCCTCATATTTGTTTGCGGCGAGCTAGCCATGCGTCTGTTCTTCACTTTTTCCACTGTTATTTTATCACTTAACGCCTGGATGCTCCGTAGCCAGCCCCCCCCCGAAAGACTTACGAAGTACAAAAATTAAATAATGAAAATATACTTGTTGTTTAATCGAGGGTTATTGGAAGGCAAGGATTATATTGTGATCATACGATTTTGAATGACAATACCAAACAAGATTTATGCAAGATTTATCACTACTTATAATGTAACATTCATAACATATCACCAGGAAATTTACTTTCCGTGAATTGGATCTAACATACTTTTTTATATTAAATAAATATTGAATTATTTATCTATTTTTCATTAATTTTTTTTGCCAGTGTTGGAGACCTTACGTAAGCTACATAATGAATACATGATGTTGTATCACAATTCCTATACCGTGCATTTTCCTATTAATGTAATAAAAATATAATATGAAGAAATTTAATATAATTATAATTTAGCTTAAACATTATTATCATTATTATTATTTTGAGACACTTCGTTCGAGCCATCCCCCCGAAAAATATATTTATAAATATATATACGTGCCTGGCTATGTTGCATTTCGACTTATCTATGGTGTACTATGGTGTCTGTGGACGTTCATAATAACAGAACTGTAGTGGCGTGCCAAGGAAGTTCGAATGGCGGGGGGGGGGGGGGTTACGTATACTTTTTTCAGAAGTCAGCAATCATTTTGCCACATTTTCCTGCCTCTAGCGTTCTATTTTTTTAGGAATACTTGGCCAAAGGGGGCTTATGACCCCACCAATCTCACTTGGGCACGCCACAGCACAACTACTACTGTCAGACCGCTGCATTGATTCTAAACTGTGAACTAGCCGTATCACATGACTTGACATGGTTACAGAAGACTATTTTGAAGCAGTTTTAAATAATTATTGGTTAGTTAAAGTCAGGATATAAATTATTACAGCAAACCTTTTCGAGCACGATTAATTTTCTGGGGGAAGAGCAAGCCTGTACACTGGCAACACTGAGTGACAATGAGATATCGGAGATAGTTGAAACCATCACCCTCCAAAACAGTCAATATCTGGAGTGTATGTTTTCGTAGAACATAAAATCTTAACTTCATCGCCTTGTAATCAAGGGAACCCAGGTTCGATAAGAAGTGGAAGTACATAGTAATTCAGATGACACTTTCGACTGTAGGTCTCGTTCCGATTAATCTATCTGTGTATAAAGTTAACTTAAAACAAGAACAAACATTTTCTGAAGAACATCGGTACGTTAGTATTATACGGATTTCCTCATTTCAGACCGTCTGTTTTCTGGGAAAGCAAAAGAAACACTTATGGACATAATAGGACACTGGATTAGGTTAGGTTAGGTTATAATTTAACATAGACAAATGAGGCAGTCCGTATAATACCAGGAAATCTTTCAGGAAATAACTTAAAATTGCTCGAGCACATATTGAAAATTAAATTATGAACATTTCTGATGGAAATAGCTGTAAGAATCTGTAAGAATGTAAGATTTTTATAAAATACACGGTTTAGTCGTGCAAATATCAGTAATATTTAATTTAACTACATGAAAATACTATATTACTCTAATTTTTCTTATGTTAACTATTCATTTGTACGACCACCAGGTGGCGACACATTGTGAAGAATTGATATACTGCAAGTGCAGCCATCTAGCGGGAAAAATCAATAAATGAACATTACCTCGTTTAAATCATTGCTACGACTACTACAGGCATATTTGACATTAATTCCATTCCGCTGGGGCGAGGAGAAGTCGGCAGCCATTCAATTTGCATAGGGTTAACCTTGTCCCGCCAAAAACCATAATCGAACAAGGATTTATAATGCTCTGTTTAAGGCAATCACACCAAATTTCCCTCCCTGTGTCAGACAGTAGGAACTTTTCCCACAAACACAATTGAACGTTAGAGAGGAAGGGAATTGTCGGTTCATTTAATCGCGGCGACACCAGGAGTAATTGAGCAGTTGATTGTTTCATTTCATTCCCGGCGATGATTATGTGAGAAAGGGAATTTTAGAGGGAAAGTTTTATTAAAATTTCTCACTTAAGGAGAAATTTCTCTCCAGTTCAATTTGATTTAAACGAATCCACAGGGGAAAATATGTGATACTTCTACCGATGACGTAAGTGGTAAACAGCACGACTCTATCAGTTTCCTCTATGACTTGGAAACTAATACAGACAGAAAGATAAAACTTGGTGCATCGATAGATCTGGCAAGCGTTAGCTTGCTGACGTACAAATTATAACAATGGTTCCATTGGTTTATCCGTGAGAGACAACAATAAGAATCGTGTGTACAAGCAATATCTCACGAAACGACAGAGCGAGAAACTTCAAAATTGATGGGATGAAAATCTATCAAAACTAGATTAATGTAATATGAATTTGCTTCATTCGCACATTTGACATGGTGTTATCTAACGTCGCAGACTGGAGTCAGACACCATTTCTGTCAAGGAACTCTCCCAGTTGTACTCGCAATGATGGGCCAAAACTGAAATATAGGGTGTCCCACTTAGAATAGTACCCGAGATTGCTCACAGCAAAAGCGAGAGCGATTAGTGCGGAAATTTTTTCCCAATAATCAGATTTACAATGCATTTTCTAATTAATTTTCGTCTATAATTTTGTGAAAGGTGACTTTGGCGGTGGTATAGTGAGAAAGAAGTCTGGCTATCATGCAGGAGCCCCAGGTTCGATCCCTGGGGTGGATCCAGCACTGAGTCGCTCTGGGGTTCACTCAGCATATAATAAATGGGCACCTCGGGAGTAAAAGACGGCCGGATCGTGGTGATGTTCACACCACCTCAACAAAATGACCCTATCTCCACATGTGCCCATATGCTCTCGTGCCACAGTCGTACCTGGCGCTACGAAGCCAGTGGTACCGGGTTCGAATCCCGGCCTGGGCATGGATGTTATTTGTGAGTGTCCCTTCATCAAATTCATCATCACTCATCCTCATCTTCGTAATTAGTGAAAAGTGGCAGAAAAGCGAAATAAAAGAAAACAAATCAATCAATCAGTTTCTGCCACTCTTGGCAACTCGCGAAGATGATAGTGAGTGATGATGATATGATGAAATTGATAAAGGGACACACACACACAAACAACACCCACGCTGGGATTATAACTCGGGACCACAGGCGTCGTAGCGCGTTTTTCCCGTTTTGTGCCTCTTCAGATTACTCACGACGATGAGAATGGATTGATGATGAGGTAAGAAGCACCGAGTGACCCATCCCAGGATTCAAACCTGCGACCTCCAACTCACCAGCACTCAGCGTTTCCAAGAGTGGATCTTCTCTTCGAAATACATTTCCCGCTTGACAGGTAAGGTACGACGGGGGAGGTGCGTGAAACGTTCCTGCTTTCAGGTTTGACGCTTAGCTTTTTTTCTGGAAACGACGAAGTTTCGTAGGGGAACCGTGGGAGAGACGGGTAATACGGTGGGGAAGGAAATAAAGGCCAGCAGGTGATTTATAACCGCGTGGACTTGGATGCCTGCGAAAATGCCAGCTGGTGGCGTGGAACGAGGGGGAACAGCCCATTTACCGACCGACTCAAACAGAGATGTTCGAGAATGTGGCCCACGAACAAGCCACATGCTACTAGACTTACATAGCAGACTCTATCACTGTTTCTAGATCGTAGTTTCAGTGACACTCGCCAGGTTGCAGTGTCATACAATAGCACTCTTACGTTTACTCCCATTGTTCTTATGCGTGCTGGTAACTAACATACGATGGGGTTGGTTTCACTTTTTTGCAATTAAAATGCGTGTGCCGGTGTTGCAATCTATAGCAATTTGTCACTGGCCATTGTTCTCATTCTAGTAGAAAAATGTAACAACAATGTGCCAATTTCTTTGAAACGTTAATATCAGGCAACGGATTTATTAGGAAATACACATCTTCATATGACGCTACATTAAATATTATTTTTGTGTTATCTTTACGAACCGTGGTATGTAAGCTCATTTTGCATAATTTTACATTAAAAGCTTTTAGCATATACAGCGTGTCCACAAAACATTCCGTGATTATAAACGACCAGAAAATTTTAATTATGTATATTACGAAATTTATACCGATACCGTTTGAAGGAACACCTCAAAGAATTTTAGCGGATGTGTAATTGTTGGCGTTAACTACAACAATAGATGGCATAACAATAAACGAATCAAAAAAGGGAAAAAATAGCCAAAAGTAGCAGAAAAACACATTTTAGGATTTAAGAGAAAAAATTAATGAAAATAGTCATGGACAATTTGCACGGTAATACTCATGGATCCCACTGTACGTACAATAGTGTATGAATGAGTGTTGCAAAGAAACTTCAAATAATAATAAGAAGAAGAAGCGTAATGGTGGACAAGAGAGAACACAGCAAAAGATCTTTCGATTGTTAATGTGGTATTGTAAATGGCATTGTTAGAAGCACATTGTTTTGTACAGTGGGATCCATGAGTATTACCGTGCAAATTGTCCATGACTATTTTCATTAGATTTTCTCTTACATCCTAAAATGTGTTTTTCTGCTACTTTTGGCTATTTTTCTTCCTTTTTTTCATTCTTTTATTGTTATGCCATCTAATGTTGTAGTTAACGCCAGCAATTACAAACCCGCTAAAATTCTTTGAGCTTTTCTTTCAAATAGTATCGGTATAAATTTTCTAATATACATAATTAAAATTTTCTGGTCGTTTATAATCACGGAATGTTTTTGTGGACACGCTCTACATATCTTAGTTAATTACCATATTTTTCTATATTTCCACACAATTTCCGATATATTTCATATTTCCGTGTTAAATGCCAACGGTTTTCCGTTCATCTGTACAGGGTGGCCAGAAAGTCCCTTTACACCTCCACTTATTTCATCTCTACATTAATAATATTTACAGTTAGTTGTCCAAAACATCCGTATGTGCACTCCTCCAAAGTGAAGTCACTGGTACGTGCCATTGTTGTTCACCAAACACGGAAAGGCGCGACGATGAACTGGTCAACGCACAGACATTATTCTCCCTTCGCGGGCAGTCACGTGGCAGTTACGCGGCAGGCACGTGGCAATTCACATGAGGAGCACTATTGCCATATCAATGATCAGGATGGAAAGTAAAAAACTTAAATATCTTACATTGTTACACGCATTTATTTCGGGGACTTTCTGGTTAATTACCATATTTTTCCATATTTTCACACATTTTCCGACATATTTCATATTCCCGTGCTAAATGCCAAAGGTTTTCCGTTCATCTGTTGGTTTTGTACTTTGTTGAATTTGCTTTCCATCCTTAAAATCCCCTCTTGTTCACAAAAACACGAAAAAATTGAATGAATAATAAAGGGGCACAAATTGCACGGTATATCCAGAACTCGATCTAGAACGTAAAAACAAATTTAACATCAATTTAGGTCTTTGCAAATAATTTTATGGGGCTGTGACGCAAGAAATTTGATGGTTTCGTTAGTTGGAACTGGACAAGTCACCGACTATATACTTACTTTATATACTTTACATGAGACATTAAATAGAGAAAATTAACTTTGTATTTAGTCATTACAGTGCAACGCATTGTCCACTTTCCTACAATTTTTGGCTCCAAAATTCAACTCTGTCACAACACCTTGTCAGTATTTCATCACTCCTGACATTATGGCTCCACCACCGAATTGGCGCTGCTGTCGCTAATTTAAGCCTGTAGTAGTTCGCATATTTTACGAGGTTTCAGCAATCCTTGGCGCTAGTATACCACGACAAGACCATCCGGAACTTTTCGACAGCACCTCGTATAAACAAATGTAATCATCGCTATCACAGCCCGAAAAAGAACTCCACGACTTCAGATGGAGAGGCAACAGCGAATTTTTATCAGCGACCGTGAAGTGAAGCTGATACTGCCTCTTGAGAAACAAAACAGAAACGCTCTGTGGAGAAGACGAAGGGAAGGTCAACCCCTAGTTCAAGCCTGTACACTGCTTTACATAATGGATCTCCTGTTCGCGTCACAAAGCACCAACCAACAATAGGAGATCCGTGATTAGATTACCGACCGTGTGTGTGATGCGGTAAGGGATCCGGTGCGGAATTAGACCCAGTAGGACCCCGCGTCGCGGGAGGCTCGATCCAGCTACGTTTGAAGGTGAGGAGGGGGAGATGGGGGGGGGGGGGCATGCATATTCATCGGCGCCAAATATGGAAGCCGCTCCTCGAAGATTGTTGCAGCCGGCTGTAAATCAAGACCAAATACGGGAGTTCCCCGACGTCAGCGACAAATGACGGTCGCGAGAGATGGGCAGGTTCGCACGGTGGCCCTGCAGTGCTCAAAAGAATGGTGATTATGCGAAGAGAGTGAACGCAATACCTTGTTCCTAAGACAGCGAAACGCACAGGGAATCGAAAAGGATTTCATTCATGATATCCCTTCGCCAAAGGTGTGCATAAAGACTTATCGCCAAGATTTGATTTAAGCAGACATGCTAATCGGGACCGGAGGTGTTCACCATACGGAGGACGACCCTCAAGAGGCCAGACCTCACCCTCACGCATTTCGAGTGCGTTTTCTGATTGCTCGGCAAAATTCCGTTCTATCAAGCAGTACCATATTAAAATGAGTTGAACAGTTCAATGCTGGGATTGAGACCAATCAGATTGACGTACCTGATGTCATATTCAAAAAGTGAAACCATTAAAATAAACTGTAAATACAGGGCTTTCTATTGTTATTTTTTAATTTTTCTCCCTGCAAACTACTTTTTCGCTAAATTGGTTTGAAAACAGTCACATTCTATTGGAATATCCTGTATTGTAAGCTGAGGGATAGAAAGGCATCTTCAAATTTAAAAAGAGGAGAGAGATGATGCATGAAACTTTCTGTCAAACTCCGAATCCACAATTATGTTAGTCCTGCTGCAGGTCAAGTAGAAAACCTTCTTTACACGAAAATACCCAATTCTTTTTCTCTCTCTTTTCCCTCTCTCTCTCGTTTCTTCCTCTCTTCTCTCTCTCCTTCTTTCTCTGCTCCTCCCCCTCTCTCTCAAAGAGAAAAAGAGAGGGAGAGAGACAGAAAGAAGAGGAAGATAGAAAAGGTTCTATTTCTCCTTCTTTCTCTCTCACTTCTCTTCCTCTTTCTCTCTTACTTTTCCTCTTCTTTCTCCCTCTCTCACTTTCAGAACAAGAAGAAAGGCAAATGAAGAAAAGAAAGGATGGTGAAGGAAAGAGGAAGGAAGGAAGGAAAGTAGAGGAAGAGAGTACAGAGAAAAGGAGAGAGAGAGAAGGAGAAATTGAAAGAAAGAGACAAGAAAGAAGAGTGAGAGAGACAGAAAGTGTGTGAGAAGAGGAGAGAGAGCTTCTCTTTATCTCAATCACTCTCCATTTCTAACTCTCTCTTTCCCTCTCTCTTTCTCTCTCTCCAGGAAAAATAAGAAGAGAAAGAGAGAGAACAAGAGAGAGAGAGAGAGAGAATAAAATGAAACCAGTGTACACAAAATACAGATTTTCCTCTTTAAGAAAATAATATACTTGGTGTAAATACATCTATGAAAATTAGAATTGCAACTGACCTTTTCTTCAAGTTTCACAAAAAGCGTTATCAATTTTCATCCTTACCTGAAAAGAAAAGAAAACGAAATTAACATACAGTAAAACTAGGAAAACACGATCTCATAACAGTAATCACTAACACTTATTAATGCTAAACAAGGGTTGAAAATCAATCTTAGAAAGTAGGGTCATCGGATTTTTTTAAAAAAAGTCGATTATGAAAGGTAAATTACGAGATATACAATGTAAATCGTGTTTGGAGTCAAGTTACGTCGCTTGCTTACATAATTGGTGAATCGCGACACTGAGAATGGATGCTTATGAAACAGAACAATATCTTACTCTGGATTTGAACGTGTGAACAATAATTTCTTAGCTAGTTTCGCTAACCAATCTCCCAAGGAATTGTTTTCATACACAATTAAAAAATACAAGGTGACCCTGAACGTGTGGAACAAATGCAATGCGCTTCGCATGTTCGTCACAAGCCCCAACACATTACCTCAAACGTTTTAATGTTTCTTCTTCAAATTGTGAGTATCCAGGGCAGCTGTTGCAGTGGATATCCTTCCCAGAGATGACCCGGATTTTCGCAACACACATCGCAGGTTGTAAAATCCCCCACAAGGCACAATGTATAAGGTTGAGGTCAGTTGACTATGGTGGCCATTCGGCCATTCGGCCAGTACAATGCCGCCATTGTTCCACACTATGGCTACCCCATACAACACACAAATGGATAACCGACATTGTATTGATACGCAGAACAACCACAATTGTATTGGGGAGCTATAGGTTGCTTGTTTTCTTGATTGTGTGAAATTCATTCGTGCATGTGTGTTTTTCAGTAAACTGAGAACTCTCTACATCGGAGGGTGATAAATATGTGTCACAATATTAATGAATGCCTACATTTCAAAGGCATTTTAAGGCAAATAAAACATTCGTCAGTAAACATCCTGTAAAACAATGAGTTTGAATGTCTGGCAGTCTTAAGACGAACTTTGCTTGAAACTGTCCGCTCCTTATACAATGCAGCGTAATTTCCTTGAAGCGAGGTACGTAATTGTACAAAGGGTGAACGTGTGGCCTTCCTCTACTGGCGCTAACGCATTCCCTGACATTAAATTCTTATCCTAACTATTGGTTTAACCTTGAAAGTTGAAACGATCCGTTAAAATTTTTACTGAAGCACTTACTGGTGTTAAACATAACGAAGTTTTCGTGAAAGAAAGACACGTATTTCCCAAAGTTGGTTGAAGAGAGAAGTATTTGGGATCGTATTGTGCAGGAACTGACTTAACGGATAGAGGTGTTACCTAAACTTTATTCTTTTCAAGTTCATTTTATGCTCAGAGAGGCTAATCGATACTGGGTATACAGCAGCACCATCTCGCGGCCGGGGCGTGTAATTATAGTTGGACCCTCCCACGTACAAAAAAAATCCTGATAATTCTAGGTGATTGAAACCCGTGTCTTCCCATTTTGCCGAATCCCCTATCGGCGAATATTTTGAATGAAGGAAATTTTCCTTCGAAAAGAAAATTTCGGGTCCTTAATAACGTGGCGGCAAACTTGTGGTATACGAAGAATTCGTGTATCGCATTTGTAAACGAGAGGAGGGCACATCTTATTGGAAGTGTAGGAGTGGTTGTAAGGCATCATTTGTGTCTCAAGCTGGAACACATACACACGAATTAGCTAGAATTGAGCTCGACCGGTCGTCGACAGAATGAAGAAGTCAGTGCACGAAGAACGGTTGGAACCCGTTACTAAGATTTGAATGAATATTTGTTAGTTACTCGCTTTCTCTCCGCATGTGTTATCGTGTTTATGGGTGACAGGCAGTGATGTGCGTCTACGCGTAAACAACCATAGTCTACATTCTACACGTAGACTATTTTATACACGTATATGACGTAATCTATGTAAACAACATGGCGAAAGGTGATAACTTAGCAAAGGGTGCCGTGGAAGTAAAATAAAATTATACTGCGTATCAGTTGCTGATGTGTGAGGATAACTTTTCATACTCCTTCTTCCAAATTCGAACAATTTCTCACTCAGTTGTTAGCATATGCAGATGATGTAGACTTACTGGGGGATGATGTGAATACAATTAAGAATAATGCTAAAATATTTTTCCAAACTGCTAAAGAGATAGGTTTGGAAGTTAACAAAGAGAAAACTAAATATATGCTTACAGGCCGAAACCAAGTGTTAGGTAATAATCAAAATCTAATTATTGATAACAACTCGTTTGAACCAGTTTCCAAATTCAAATACTTAGGAGTAATATTAACAAATGAAAATTATATTAAAGAGGAAATAAAAAGTAGGCTTAATTCAGGAAATGCATGTTACTTCTCTCTTCATAAACTTTTGTCTTCTCGTTTAATATCTAAGAAACTAAAAGTTAAAATATACAAAACAGTAATTTTGCCTGTAGTATTATATGGGTGTGAAACTTGGTCCCTTACATTGAAAGAGGAACATAAATTGAGAGTATTTGAAAATAAGATCTTTAGGAAAATCTTTGGACCTAAAAGGGATGAGGAGACAGGTGAGTGGAGAAGGTTACATAATTTAGAACTACATAATTTGTACTCATGTACAGATATTATTAGAACGATTAAATCAAGAAGACTTAGGTGGGCAGACCATGTGGCACGAATGGGAGAGGAAAGAGGAGTTTACAGGATTCTTGTTGGGAAACCTGATGGTAAGAGATCTGTAGGAATGCCAAGACGAAGATGGAGGGACAACGTTGAGATGGACCTAAAGGAAATCGGTAGGGATGGAAAAGAGTATATAGATCTTGCTTAAGATAGGGACAGGTGGAAGGCCTGTGTTGCTGCAGCCATGAACCTTCGGGTTTAAGAAGGCTAGAGAGTTAGTTAGTTAGGAAGAAACCTAATATAGGAAATATTCTAGTGTTTTATGGGAAAAAGACCACTTTGCATCACGACTGCCATATGTTGTTGTTTTTTGCATACTACTTATCTTATTCCATAGTTGATAATAGAAGAGAAAATAAATTTTGTTGTAAATGGGATTCTTTTCATTTCGTTAGTTACTAATATACTTCAAAATGTCACTTTCCTTTCATGAAACCCTTGATTTGTTGTTGTTGATGTAGTGTTTTAAGTCCACTTCCATTATTTTAGCCCCGTCTGGCTGCACATTTTGACTCGCTTTGACTCTGTTTGAACCGAAGCGTCTGGGTGGTTGCACGGTGCAACAACGAGTAGTCTAGTTCGTTGATTTCGAGTCAAGTAGTGTATTTGGTATCTGCACCACCTTCCAGAGAGGTGCAAGTTTGGTGTATGGTCACGTGGTGCGTGCTAACTAATCAAATGAGCGTTCAAAGCAGCAGACAGGCATTTGTTGGATCTTCTGAACTTGAACACCGCTTTCCGTCTACTTGGTTGATCGTCATTTCCTTGCACCACCCTGACACTGGAAACAAAAAATTCCGCAGCCAACTAGACGGGGCTATTATTTACAGGGAGAAGATTGCAAGGGATGAATTATCATTGGAGACAGCCAGTACATTGGGAAAGTACAAACCGACTGCAATAGTCTTTGATTTGGAAGCATCAGCTTTGAACGTAGTACGAAGCGTCCATCCAGACATCATCATCAGAGGATGCCTGTTCCACTTCAGTGTACATGACGGAAGATTCAAGCTTTGGGATTAACAATACTTTACAAGGAAGGTGAGGGCCTCCCGATGCCGCGGTGGTAACGTCGTTGTCTTGTAATCAAGGTGTCACGGGTTCGATACCGAAGGAGGCACATACGAGTTCGTATCCGACTTTAAACTGTAGGTCCAGTCCCGATTAGCCTTACTGTGCATAAAGTGGACTTAAAACACCAAATCAAACCAAAACGAGGAAGATGAGAAGGTCAGGTTGTGGATTCGGCGGGCTGCAGCCCTACATCTCGCCCCGGTGGAAAATATAGAGGACGTGTTGCTCTTCCTGCAAGATGAAGCTCCGGAGGTGCTCAACAGGGATTCTTTCTATTACTACATGTAATAGAGACGCATGTGCATTGTTCAACTCGAAAGTACACATCGATATCAATCTAAAAGATTTTTAAATGTTTAAATATAATTTAAGAGTATTTAAAACTAATTTCCTATTGGATATAGAGTCATAAATATTGTAGTAAAAAGCAAACCTCGGATTTTTAGGTTCAAAAAGTGTTTTTAGGTTCCTAAAATAGGCTCTAAAAATTCTAAAATAGGCTCTAAAATACTAAAATAGGCTCTAAAATAGGCTCTAAAAATTCTAAAATAAGCTCTAAAAATTCCTAAAATAGGCTCTAAAATAGGCTCTAAAATTCTAAAATAGGCTCTAAAAATTCCTAAAATAGGCTCTAAAAATCATAAAATAGGCTCTAAAAATTCTAAAATAGGCTCTAAAAATCCTAAAATACCTTCTAAAAATCCTTAATTAGGCACGAAAAATCCTGCAGTAGGTTCCAAAAGAAACTTAAAATGCTTCAAAATTCCTGAAATACACTGATTTTGTACATCTTCAAAAACAAAATTTCAAGAGAAGCGCAAAAAATTGTCATACCTATATGTAACAACCAAATATTAATTTTCCAACAACATTTTTATTTGCATACATCATTCTCAAAATTATCCAGAAATTATTGCGATCCTATATTTGTGTTGTTAGCAAAAGTTACTTGTTGATCTGATCTACGATTTGCTGCACAATACCAGGGTGGCTAGACACTGGGAATTCCTTGAATTCCGGAAATTGTCCGTGAATTATTGGCTCCGTCTATTCTGCGTGAATTTTTCTGCATAGAAGTGAAGAAAGGCAACTTTTTTTAAAATCCAAATCTCATTGAATTTATACATGCTTATAAATGCACTGGCGCTCTTCACAGTTTAGCGTTTATTTTTATCGAAGAAGGAAAGAAAAAGAAAGCCCCGTGGAAAATAAAGGGAGGGAAATCGACAGAAAATGTGTTTCAAAAACATTAGTTTTTTTGGTATCAAACCGAGCAACTTAGTGACTGGTCTATATGCAACCCAAAAAATAATCGTGCATTTTGGGTTGCATAACTGTCAGGAAACCTAAGGTTAGGTTAGGTTAGGTTAGGGCATGTGGAGTGGACGATTGTCATTTGGGTTGCATATAGACCAGTCACCTTTTTCAAACTCGGTCCACCTTCACGACCGCTTCCGTATGAGCGGAAATGATGCTCAACTATGAATACTTTTTCCTCCGTCGAGAGACCCATTTCCAACAACAACTGCGCAACACAACTTCCTTTTCACTACTGCGAACACGTGCAGCTGGAGCTATACCCCGTCGACAGACGCAACCACGTGTTCGAGATGCGCGAGTTTCAGTACTGTATATTTTGGCGCATACCGTACATAGTTCAGTGATACGTGGAACCATTTCAATAATGATGAGGAAAGAAGCTGTTGGAAGCTGGTAACGGACCGAATCGACTGGAGGTTACATTTTCCCCCTTCAGATCCTGAAAATTCCCTCGCGTGAGGGTATTCGGCGAAAGGGGATTAGGTGAGATGTTTGTCTTCGGGGCGAAACGGGACTACTTTGAATTAAAACAAGAAAATCGAAAGATATACATGACAATAACTACAGTATGTGAAAATGGGACATTCAGTATTATTACGAACATTGTATTTACATTTCTCTGTACATTAGCAACAATAATGATAGGAAAAAATAGTTAAATAAAATGTATTAATACAATATAGAAGAATAGCATAGTGTCTTCTGCTTCAGGGCAGTGCATAGTTTCCGTTCAAAAGCCCACTTATCTTAGCATCTATCGGAAGAAAACTCGATTTTTCTTTGCCTCTGATTGTACGAACATCGAACTATCGAGACCACGTACTATATATATATATATATATATATATATATATATATATATATATATATATATATATATATATATATATATATATATATATATATAAATCATCCACTCAATCTGCAGTGACATTTTACATTACTAGTTACATATATTTTTATAGTTTTTTAATTCCCTTCTAATGTAATCGTTTGTATTATCTAAAATAATATGAACAAGCTATATAAACAAAATATCATAATTGTCTCAACTTTAGTGAGTGTAAAGATAAATACGTTGTGCATTGTACTTAATAATTGAAATATTGTATTCATGTAGGCTATTTTTGTAGATAATAGTAAGATATTTTATTCCACTCTCTTCAATTAACATGTATTATTATAACTCTGTTAACTGTTGTATACACATATAATTTAGCGTTGACATGTTTTATGTTTATTTACATTTCTGCACAATAATATTTCTTATCAAACTACAAACTTACAAACTCAAAGCAAGAAATGTAGAACACTGTAATTGGGCATTCACCTGTTGTGTTTAATAATAATAAATAAATATTTAAATGTTCTTAAATATTAATAACTAGCCGATTACCTGGCATTGCCCGGGTATTTATTTATACCAATCTTCTATTAGACAGGGAAATAATGAATTCTAACTATAGTGTAAAATGTAACTAATTTTATTTACAGGTATAAGTACAGTATACAAATTATAAAGTTAAATCTTTTATAAATTCACTATAATATTAATTTAACTCAAAACTTCATTATAAACAACATTTTTAGTTTCACCTCCAAGAGCAAGAACACATAAATTGAACGGCATTGGGAGTGTCACTATTCATCTTAGCGACCCCCCGAAAACTATGGATTCCACATTAATATCGGTCGTTTTCGATTATTTTTACATGTCACCCCCTTCCCACCCAAGGGTGTCTTGGAGTTGAATGGCATTGGGAATGTCACTATTCATCTTAGCGAACCCGAAAACTATGGATTCCACACTAATATCGGTGGTTTTACATGTCATCCCAATCCCACCCACACCTAGGGGTGCCAGGGGTGTCTTACCCCCACAGTATTTCTTTCCAGATTGTAAGTCATACGTGTACCAAGTTTGGTTGAAATTGCTCCAGGCGTTCGAGAGTTATGCCGGAACAAACATACATACATACACACACACACACACACACACACACACACACACACACATCCATTCTTATATATATAGAAGATAATATAGTTGTTGTGACAAAACAAAGGATTCTAGTTTACTACTGGCAAGGGTGTTCTGCACACTTAATTTAACTTGACTTGATTTTTGTTATTTAGCCTCCCTTTTCTGCCACTTTTGGCTAATCGTGACGATGAGGATGATGTGATGAACTTGATGAAGGGACACCCACAAATAACACCCATGCCCAAGTCAGGATTCGAACCGGGGATTCCTGGCGTATTAGCGCTATGTGCTACTCACTCCGCCACGAAAGGTCAGAGCTACATTCTCGAGAAATATAGATAAGTGATTACGGTACTCATTTCGCTGATTTTGAAAAACTTCAGAAATGTTTATTAATTTTGTACCTTTCCTAAAATACATATACTCTTACAATTAGGCTGATGACGTAATAATGCAATGGCCGACAAAGGCCGTACGTCGTAACTCACAAGTGAAAGCAAAGGAAGCAGTTGGCAATGACAGAGCACTTCATCTCACTATACAGATTGATGCTAGGAACACGCTGCACACCGGTCAACAAGATGGCGGATGTGTATGTACAGTTCCGTCGAAAAGTGACCCCGTGTCATTATTTACAACGTGCATGAAATTCATTTATTACCCTATTCGCCCCATCAGGGTGATTTGGTAATGGCGGCAGTTAGTCTTGGCAACCTTGTCTCCGAAAGGAGTAGGTGTTTACTTGTAGTCTGTGCGCAGGGTTTCCACCTCAGTGCTTTAAGGACCAAGTCTCGACATTTTGGCACGTCTAGTTTCCTTCCCTTTATGTCCACCCTATTAATAGAGAGGAATTGAACAAGTTTGTCTGTATCGGTAACCGAACCCGTAGCCTCACGCGGAAAATACAGGGTGTCCCGAAAAAATATTAATGTAAGAAGCGACTACTTAATACTTTCAACTACCTTTATGGGGGGAGGACTTGTACTTTCCCATGAGCAAACAAAGTGCAAGTAAATTTTGATGCAACAGGTTTCCCGAACGCTGCTGCATTGGAAGAAGGGACCCTGTGGGTAAGGGACTTATTTACGGGTGTGTTAAGGGGTCCGACCCCCCCCCCAAACGAAAGACTTACAAAGCACTAAAATAAAATAATAAAAATGTACTCTTGGCATTTGTTGTACAGTCCCGGACAGTGCTGGGTTGTAACAATCCCATTGAAAGTTAATGGTATCGTTACAACCCAGACGTGTCCTTGACTGTACTTAATCCATGGTTATTTATATCCTCTGAACTTGAAAGCAAGGTTTAATATATTGGGATCGTAATGTTTTGAAGGGCAGTGCCAAAGAATAATTATGCTTACTACTACTTATGATAATATGCTTAAAATATTGCAGGAACTTTACTTTTCGTCAACTTGATCTAACATCATTTTCTATTATTATATAAATATTCAATTCTTTATCTATATGACATTAATTTCCTTGTTTTTATACAAATGTTGGCGATCTTACGTATACGCAAGCTAGATAATAAATATGTGCCATTATATCTGTATACCTATATCATCTTTTTACGTATTCATGTAATAAAAATGCAATATTCATACATTTTCACATTTTAATTAATATTTAATTTAATTATTTTATTTAAACATTTATATTATTATAATATTATTTCAGAGACACTTGGATCGGAGCCGCGTCCGAAATATATTTCTGCATACGTGCCTGCCTCCTGAAGAATTTTGAAATCTGACGTGTATGCCGTGAACATCCAGGATCTGGAACATCTCCAGGAAAGAATAAGCACTGACTGCAACGGCTGTGCTGGAGCCTCACAATTGGAGGAGAGCCCAAGGAAAACATTTTGAAACATTTGAGGAAGTGTGCCGAGGCTGGTGGTGGACTTGTGAAGCGCGGTTTCCATTGGACATGCACCGTTCGTCAGTTCTGCCAATGGTCCCAGAAGCACCCAGCACTTGACATCTTCTTCAATATGCACTACACGCACATAACTCTTGAAGGTCCTGTGGAATGCGAGTAAATCCATCCAGTACGTATGAACTTATTAGACTCTGGCTCATTTTTAATCTTCTGAGTTGGCAACACTGTTGCCATGACAGCTTTTGAAAGACTGTCTTGTGGAATGCGAATAAATCCATCCAGTTCTTATCAACTTATTCCATTGATTGATTTGGTGTTTTAAGTCTACTTCTAATTGGGACTGGACCTACAGTTTAAAGTGGGATCCGAACCACTGTGTGCCTCCACCGGGTATCGAACCCGGGACTATCAAGTTATTCGATTCTGGTTCATTTTTAATCCTCTGAGTTGGCAACACTGTAGGCATGAGAGCTCTTGAAAGACGGTCTTGTAATAATGACACGTAATGATATGTGTGTGGTGACTTTCCTAATGTTTTAGAATTATCGAGCGTCTTTGTTAACACAACGTGTCGGCGCGAGTTTTTACATCGGAAGCATCAGCCTGCTAAATCATTGAGTTTGTGTACACAACATTCAGAATTGTGTTTCGTGTAAAAGTAGTTGCTTGTACAGTCATGGACACATCTGGGTTGTAATCACTCCATTGAAATGCAATTAGTTTCTCAGAACACAACGCTACGAAATTTGCATGCATGTTAGGAGCATGTTGTTAATATCATGAAGCATGCTTTAAATAATACTTTGATTGACAGTAACGCTCTGGGCACATAATTTGGTTTTAGACATGAGTTGAGCAACTGAAAATACAACGGTCAATCGGGAGAAGGGAAAGTGTGCGTAGAATCTTTATATACCGGGTGAGTCACCTAAAATTACCACCAGAAATATTTCGTGAACAGCAATAACTATTGAAGAACTGCTTTCGCAGATACATAGGTATGAGAGGGGCTCATGAAATTAATGGACACAATACGTTCAACTACGTAAGGAAATATGATTTTCAACAGAAATTTAGTATTTTTTTAATGGAAATCCCATTTTATTTTCAGTTCATTTTAAAGTACGGAAAAATTCATTAAGAATGGCGATTTGTTACATTGTAATACGTCAAGTGGTTCTCAAGTAATTGCAACGTGAAGTGCAGAAGGCGTATCCCCACTATGCCTGTCGGCAGAGCCGAGCGCAAATGCTGTCGTGCATACAGCCTGCACGCTTGTGCTGCGTTTTTCCTACACTCGCCATAGATAAGTATCATCTCGGCCTTTTCAGAGTTTTAAAATACTATTTTCTCAGCAACAGTTCTAGTTAATCAGTGTACTTTCATACGCCGTTACTTTATTTGATAAATTTGGTAAATCAATTTGAAAGAAAGAAAGAATAAAAAATGTATTAGGTGCAAAGTTTAATAGTTGAAAACTTAAAAGATTTGTCATGACCAAACGAGAAGAGTTTATTGTTCTGATGTACTAAAAATTATTAGGTAAATGAATGAACGCCAATTAAAAATTAGAAAGATTTTAATGTACTAACATTTATGTATGTAACTGATGGCGGAATGTTTGAAATTTATACTTTTTTAATTAACAAATATTTGTTAACTCACAAAGATGTCTCAGAACCATTTAGATAATTTGTCAAAGCTTACTTATGTACAAACTACACATTTTATTGTAACACGCAGTTGTTCGAACGTAACAACTTTCCTAAGCACAACGCACTGTATGCAGATGACTCAACTTGTGAGAATTTTTGTTTCAAGCGTCAACTTCACGTTACAATTACTTGAGAACTACTTGACGTATTACAATGTAACAAACGCCATTCTTAATGAATTGTTCCGTACTTTAAAATGAGCTGTAAATGAAATGGGGTTTTAATTTAAAAAAACTAAGTTTCTGTTGAAAATCGTACTTCTTTACGTAGTTGAACGTATTGTGTCCATTCATTTCATGAGCCTCTCTCATACCTATATATTTGCGAAAGCAGTTTTTCAATATTTATTGTTGTTCACGAAATATTTCCGGTGGTAATTTTAGGTGACTCACCCTGTATACTCAGATCATTGTATGAAGCAGCTTATTTTCACAGTATTTTCCTTGTTGCACAGCATCCTCTTTTTATTTTCACTTACAGAATATAGGAGTATTTGGCACAGATTTTCTTTGTAACACGTGGCAAAATAGTGTCAATGAATTTTGAACGTATGTGTCTCGAATTTCAAGGCATAATCTGGGTCACTACTTTAGTAATAAAAACTTCAAAGTGTAGTGAGTGGCATGAGAGGTTGCAATAATCATCTGCCTTGCCAATACAGAATGAGATAAGGTAAAGATAACCAGAGAGGATAGAATCAAGCCGCGAAGGTATGCGGGAAGGATGTGATCAGTACCACGCTCCAGCGGACAGTACCACGCTCCAGCGGACTGTACCCCGCACGTACCCATTTACTAGAGGCTGGATGAATCTCAGAGTGCAGGGAGACGGATGGAAAAATTTCCCATCGAAATCACACACTTCGCGAATCGAACCTAGGTATCCTCGCGTGGCAGTCAGACGCTCTAACGACTGGAGCGCTGCGGCTCCTTCCAATAATATACTACACAATAAAATGCATTATATATGTCATTAAAATATAAAATATAAGCTTTTACATGGCATCAAAGAGTTTGCAATACAGGACAGTCGTTTGAGTTTTTAAGTCTAATTTATGCACAGACAGGATAATCAGGCCTGGGCTTACAGTTTAAAGTGGGATCCGAATAACTATGTACCTCCACCGGGTATCGAACCTGGGACCCCTTGATTACCAATGCGACGACGTAGCCACTACGCCATCGAGGAGATCCCTACAGGACAGTCGTACAACAAGACACCTGGTAACACACAGTGCTGTGTTAAGGGGTGTTACCAGTGTTGCCTTCTAAATTCTGAAAATTGTTAGAATTATATGACAGTTGGATACCTTGGAGCGCCGAACGGGATTTGTATTTCATATGTTTCAACATAGCAGACTTCACTTGCTTTTGCGGCAAGGTCAATAATGCAACCTAACCTATGACTCGACATTTGATCTGGTGAACTGTACACACCCTATGTGGTACGCTGATAATGCATGGTGCGATCAATTTAAAGCAAATGAACCTATCGAGGCGTATATCCTTCAACGGTATGTAATCCCGCGAATTATAATGCTATTCGGGTTGTCTACACACAAGGCATTTGGATGGATATGCATTTCAATAGGGTCATGACAAAGGGGCACTGTCCGAGGCGGTACATGAGTTGAAATAAACATGCCTTGACATGCACAATGTATGAAAAGACGTAGAGAAAAGTCGAAAATAATTTGTTACGGCCGTGCACTGTCTTGATAATGGACACACGGAAGTTGTATTTCAGAAGCTAATACGACGAATTGCAACATTAACCTTATTTCTTATTTATTTCTCACTGGAGACTTATAGTCCACGCGTTTGCTTCGCTAACGTCGAAGAACTGAAGAAAGCCGGGATAAATAGGGAGCGAGTTGGTTTCGTCGAATCACACTCAACCTTCAGCCAATGGGCGCAGCTGTCATTCTGCTCGTCTACTCCACGTGGAGTCTCAGTCACATGACTGGGGATACGGTGTTGCCGTACTTTGCAACTTCAATGTGGAGACCGTGGGAAGGTGCTTGTGCGCGGAGGGACAAGGTGGCAACACTGTGCGTTGAATGTGATTGTTGCAGCTGGTGGACGCGTTCCGTGGAGTTCAAGGCCAGCCGGTCGTTAACTTAGCTAGTGCGCCGACTATACTAGACGTCCTCTGCCTTCTGGGGATGCCTACATTATAGTATTCTACATTCCGGTGTCCTGCAGAAATTTGACAAAAAAAAGCATGAAAGCCATTAATTTTCAGTATCACTTAATTTGCATTAACAGAATTTTATCTTCAACTGGGAAAAACAGAAAACCACAGGCATTTATTTATCTTCCGAGGGAATTAATTTATCTTCAGTAATATTACTATAGTCTACTCTACTATAATTTGCTCTTGGTATTGGTTCTGTGCAATTTCAAAGATTTTAACTGTTCCGAATTTATGGCTATATTTTCACCAATATTGAAAATTTAAAGAAAGAAAAAAAATAGTTTAATAGAAAAGTACACTTGAAGGTTATTTTAAGTCCACTTCATGCACATATAGACTGGACCTACAGTTTAAAGTGGGATAAAAATGGGATCAAAATCACTATCTGCCACCAGCGGGAATCAAACCCGTGTCTCTTTGGTTACAAGGCGACACAGTTTCCAGTACACCATCTGTGAGCAACCAAAGTAACTTGAAGACACACGTGTAATGTTATTAAAAAAAATTTTTGTACCCAAGAGTTACTCTTAAAATTATTTTTTTAACTCGATACGAGTGAATTTCGGACTGAAAATGGTGGTGTACAATATTTTGACTTAAAGACGAGCATTTTGGGAGAGTTGTCTACGTTTTGCATTTAGCAGTCTGGTACATTACTCCAATGCCAAAAGTTATATAACAGTTTTCGTATTTGTGCAAGCAAGTATATAGAATCCTTAGAGAAAAACAATGGCTGGAGACCGTCCATGATATGACGTCATCAAGTTGGCCGCTGGGGTGTCCAGCTTTAAAAATACTGATAACGTCGATCCAATTAGTCCGAGAACAACTACTTTTCAGAAATATGTTCGAAAATGAATACAAAATAAAATGCAGAATATTTAAATATATTTAACTATGTGAAATCCATAAACTGGCCCGTTTAATAAAAAAATTAATTGAATTATTGGAGGATCTGGAATTCCTTGCCTACGCAGTTCTGCATCAATTTGCTTCGGAATTTTTTTTTTACCTCGAACAACTTTCGAATTAAATTTATCACTCAATAAATACAGATTATTTCACGAGTTTCTAAATGGAGAGTGCTGCTCCCTGCTTGGCCTGGCTGAAACAATGTCTAATTGAAAATCTTGTCTCTGCAGTAGTTCTTTTCGCGGTCTAAGGGTGATGTATACTAAGAAAAAGGAGAGTGATTTATTCTGCGCAGCGTTCGTCAGTTGTTACAGGGAGGCGTGGCCTTGAGTGGGGTCGCGATAAAAGCGCCACTGTTCTGGAACTACTCAGTTGGTGAGAGGCAGCCTATCGTGTAAGACGTGCTTCTACGTAAGTTCCCACCATGGATTTGAAGCTATAACAGCGCATGGAAATTAAGACTTTATTTCACAAAATCTTATTTTTTAATGATTATGTGGTTCGTAAACACTCCATAGTCATTGGGCAATACTATTCTGATGCCGCTGAAGACGCATTTGTACGAAGTGCTTCATTGCCGCCATTCTCAATCAGATAGTGAGATGAAGAAAGCTGTTTCGGGTGTACTAAATAGACTGCCGAAAAACGCCTTCAGTGATTGCTTTGAAACACCAATTGAACGTTTGAACCAGCGTATCACTTCAGACGGAGGCTCTTTTAAGAGTTTTAAAATGATACTATTAAGGCCCGACTGACCAAAGATGAAACTTGATATTCTTGTATTCATGTATTTTCCGTCGAAAGGCATGGAGAGTCACATGCACCATTCAACCAATCGGCTCTACCTAGTTGCCATGGTGAGGGGAAATGCTTGCGGTATTCTGCGTTGCTGAATTCATGCCTAACAGCAGGAGTTTCCGAAACAGGTGACAGACACCCCCACAAAAGTCAAGACACTGAGCCGCCGGTTAGGAAATGAAAAGGTCCCTCATTTTCTGCCTCTCCACGAGGGAAGGATGCCCGTTCACAGCAGAAGGTGCCGGTTACGCATGGACAAAAACCAGGCGTGTGGCAACATTGCGTTTGGCACTTGGAAACTCCCACATCTGGCGACTAAAAGTCTGGGTTTGTTCCTTGATCTTATGGGCTTTAGTCACGTTACATTTTGAAACACCCTCGTATAAACGGCGCTTGAAGTGAGGAGGGAAGGGTGGGACGATATACCTCCAGCGAGGAAAATTTGCATAAAGCATTCCCCATTGTCACCGTGCTACTTCCAACAATTTCCACTTGAGGCGCTGCTGTTTATGTGACACTATCCTCTTTTCACTTCTGAATCATTACAGAGTCGGACACAGTGTAACGGCCATGATGATAATAAGAGGAAGAAGAGATGCTGAACTTAAAGCGGATAATGAAGACAACGTATCAGTTATTACTCAATTTTCCCGGCGATCCTTCTCACAAATGCCCTTGTGGCGGAGAGAGCGTAATTTCACAATGGCTCCACAATCTGCTACAATTAACCAAATTAGTTTCCAGCGGCGAGTCCCAAAATAGCATTGGGAACGCTCCACTATAACGGAGATGAGTGAGGGAGGGGGGGGGGTCGAGGCGCGGTCTATGGATAACAGAATCTACAACCCGCGAGTAAATTATCAAGTGAAGTGTATGGGGAATTCACTATTATTCTTTATAGGTTAATCTCGGATGGCAAGCCATGTCGCACGAATGGGAGAGGAAAGAAGAGTTTACAGGATTTTTGTTGGGAAACCTGATGGTAAGAGACCTGCAGGAAGGCCAAGACAAAGATGGAGTAATAACGTTGAGATGGACCTGCAAAAACTGCAAATCCTGTATTTATCTCTGAAAAAATCCTGCAGACAATTTCTGCGAAACCCCCAAGACCTGCAGACAATCTCTGCGAAACCCCCAAGACCTGCAGACAATCTCTGCGAAATCCCAAGACCTGCAGACAATCTCCGCGAAACCCGAAAGACCTGCAGACTATCTCCGCGAACCGCCCAAGACCTGCAGACTATCTCCGCGAACCGCCCAAGACCTGCAGATAGTGTTGCTCACGGGACGGGACATGTCCCGTCTCGTCTCGTTTTCGAGACGAGATACGAGACGGGACGGGACGGCTTTTGAAAAGTCTCGTCTCGTCTCGAATGTCTCGTAAAAATAAAAGCAAAATATTTAATCAGTTGCAAATACTTGTTTGCTTGGAAAAAGGTATTTCAATTAGAAACGTTGATAAGCGCGTGTTAAGTCAAAAGAAGACTATTCTAGAGAGAGGAATGAATGAATGAACACCTAAACTTATTTTCAATACTCTTTCGAAACACAGGGTTACCACCCATTTTTATTTTTCAATTCATTCCTGGTTAATAATTTTATGTTACGATGGCACTCCAGATACTAAAACAATTCTGAATAACATCAAGTAAAAGGGCAGGTAGAGAAGGTGGAAGGAGGGGCCAAAAGATCGTGGAGAATCTGAGTCCGAGATTTATCTTGTAAACATAGTCTCAGCTCTATAGGTTGGAAAGATAAACGGACCGACGGATAGGGTTTATTATTATTATTTAATTTTTACATCAAAGGGTGTAAGGAAGTGAATGTTATTAGGAAGTAGGAAAAACATTGTGGGAAACATGGCAGTACAAATTGATAAGGAGTTGTTGGGAAAGTTATTAAGGAGTCCAAGTTATTAGCAAGACTAAGAGAAAGAGATAATTAGGGACAAATAATCTTGCATTATCCCACTCCGAACAGCTGAGAGCTAAAGAGGAGGAGAAAATACGGGTATTATGGAAAGAAGTAATTTGGTGATTTTAGTGTTTACAGGGAACCATGACAAGATTTTACCACGTGATTATTTGCACGGGTTGCGAAATTTTTAGAATGTTATGGAAATTTCGGAAATGTCTTTGTTGAGAAAATTCTTGTTGTTTCCCTCAGGCATTCTACAGGTGGTTGGATTCGATTTTTTTACGTCTGTTTGAAGATTATTTCCAATGCTTTTTTTTATTTATTTATTTCTTATTTAAGGAGAATACTATTCCTTGGATTGTAATGACGAAATACTGAGCCTGATATAGAATAGATTTCAAATGAAGGAAGTGCACTAAGTTCTGTATAGTCGTCGTAGAAGGAAACGTTGTTCTATGGGGACTCCCCGATGGTACAGTGGTAGCGTCGTCACCTTGTAATCAAAGGGTGCCGGGTTCGATACCCGGTGAAGGAACATAGTGACTTGAATCCCACTTTAAAGTGTGGGTCCAGTCCCGATTAGCCTTTCTGTAAATCAGATGAAGGAATGTTGTAGCTGTTCTTTTTATTCTGTGAATTTAGCCTTCAAGTTTATGAGCAAAATACATGTAGTATCTTCTGTCTACATTTTCAATCGTTACTAAACAAATTTCACAAAGTAGTTTTATCAAACTTCAGAGGGAAGCTGACACCAATGTCAGGGTGGCGGGAGCCTGTTTACGGCCAGGGTGTATTCCGAGACTATTTTTCGCCGTTCCTCACTGACAGAAGTTTCGCTTTGAACAATGGACACCGTTGCTTCAGGTGGTAAACACCAAACATAGGGGTGAGGTTGACCTGCAGTAGCGGCTAAGTGCCATAAATTCAGGCCTAAAGTAGGAATGAAGATTGATGCAAGGGAGGGGCAATAAAAATTCTGTAATTTGCTTTGCTTGCTGACAGGAAGTTTTGCAGGAAAAGCTGAAAAGGAAACCGGCAGACTTTGAATGAAAGAGGGACAGTGAACACAAGTGCTTTGTATTATTCGCCGACACACAAGCTTCCATTTCGAAGGTGAGGCTATCAGCAGCGAAGTTATTAGAGGGTTGGAAGCAGTGACGACGCCAGAGGAGGCAGGGGGACGCCCCATGTCAGACACTTCGCCACCCCACCCCCCCGGGCCCTCCAACTGAAGTTAATTAAATATCGAATAATAAGAGAGTTCATTTATAAGAGTATGACGATTTTCACCTTTTCAAAGTGGTGTATTCTGCATGATATCACTTTTCTGATTATAATACCAACTTGATTAACAAATATTAATTTGTTTAGTATATATATAGCTATGTGTATGTGACTTTCGTTCAAGATTCGAGCGCCGACCTGGGCATAGGTGATTTCTCATTCATTTATGTCCTGTAATAGCCTAGATTAACCTAAGTTTTAACCAGTCTTAAGAACTGGGAAAAAGTGTTGAATGTGGATGGTTTTAAAACATCACGAATATTTTCAGGACCACAAGACATCATCTGTAGTACGGGCAAATTATTCTAATCGTGGTCGTTAGTGACAACGCTAATTATTAAAAGACATTCAAAGTTGATTCAAGATTTGGTTGGTTGGTTGATATGATGTTTTAAGTCCACTTTATGCACAGAAAAGCCAATCGGGACTTGACTTATAGTTTAAAGTGCCTCCACTGGGTATCGAACCCAGGACCAAAGGTGATCGAAGAAAACCCGACACTTCATGTCAGTTGTTGTGGATTCATCGCGGTTTCTTACTATTCAGGGACTTGAATTTCGAGATCATGAGTCTGAGGAAACCGTAACAAAGGGAATTTCTTCGATACTCTTGAAGTTAATGAGGGGATATTATTTGGAAATGTATTGAACGTGAACCTTAAAATGCAAATTACACTTAAAATTCGATTCAAAACATATCGCGGGCAGGTAAAAGAATGCTTATTAGGATTTGCCACTCTTCAATCATTTGATGCAGGTTCGCTCTTTCTCGTACATATCAAAATCGAAGAACTTCTTCCCACGAACTCCATAGGTGCCTGTAATTGGGTAGCACTGACATACGCTGGAGTGGTAGATTAAGAGTAAGTAATGCTAGGGTCAGAATATTTCTTGAATTATGAGATAACTGTAACCTTTGTCTGATTTTTTTATCCTGTGATAACATTTCCCTGAAAGGTGAAACACAAATTTTGCCCAAAACTCTTCAGCATTACGAAGATGGTTGTCCTTAAAATCTTTGAAAAGGCTTGCTCGAAACAGGATGCTGGATGCAAACTGCCCCATTTGGCTGTTCTTGCCATTGAGAAGAAATGTCAAGTCCTGGACGTACCAAAGGTGGGCAATGTGTTCTCCAAAGCACATAGAGCAGAATTATCCTACAGGAGAAGTGCCTCACATTGTTTCTAATACTTAAGAAGATTCATTTCTTCCAACGTCACGTTTATTTTGCAAGAAAATTAAACTCTTCGAAGCATTTTTTCGTCATTTATATTATTATCTTATAACTAAAATATTTATATCAGTAGTTTCATCTCAAGAAAGACGATGAATTATAAAATTATGAATGTCTTCCAATACTGAAATAGGCCACTAGAGACAACGCAACTTATCAATAAAAAAGAATTAATGTCTTTATTAAAACGAATCATGTGGAGATAAACTCGCAATCAAGAAGTAAATTTAGGCAGTAAACGTCCACTCTAAATAAAAGACAAACACAAAACACCATACATGAATATAATAATAATAATAATTATTATAATAATAATAATTATAATAATAATAATAATTATTATAATAATAATAATTATAATAATAATAATAATTATTATAATAATAATAATTATTATTATTATTATATATGTATATATATGTGTAGTGTAGCGTTTTAATGTGACTGCCCCCTTACAATATTTTGTTGCCAGCCTTCCGCTCCCCCCAGTCACATTTCCCTGGCGCCGTCACTGGTTGGAAGTAAATTGATTAGGAAGAGGAAAGTAACATAAGCTGTTGACAGTGTTGCACCAAAGGACGTGATGTGTGCTACTGTTTGTATAAATTATAGGAAATTTAAGCAAAAAATTATAATTGTTGAGACTTGAGAGTTGTTTCCTTCATTTGATCGAAGGAAGAGATTTTCTGAGACAGAGTGGGATTATTTTACACATACATGAGAAAGGGTGGTTGTTTAAAGATAGAGACGTATTTTGCACATTTTTTAAAAGTTCAGATAAAACGAGAATTTAGCCTTACTCTTATGAAAAGAAATAACGCAGTACAGGGAAAGAATAACTCTTCACATTTCTCGCACCTGGTGGGATGCAACCCACATGCACAAGAGTATTGCAGGAAGTCTATGAACGAGGATGAAGAGGGATATGTGAAATTTGACTTAGCTGCGGGTGAATTAGTGGGTTCTAATATTCTTAAGGTTGATATTGGGTTTCAAGTCCACTTGATTCACAAATAGGCTAAATCGCGAACCGACCTACAGTTTAAAGTACGACCCGATCCACTTTTAGACTCCATTGGGTATCGAACGCGGGGACCCTTGATTACAAGACCTCGACGTTATTACTACGTAATCGGGGACGCACCCAATTTACACAAATACGTTGATTCCAATAACACGTTATATGTATAATCTGATAATGATGCACTTTTGGTGCATCTAAACATATTTTTTTCAACTATAGCATGTCTAAAAGAATCATTGAAGTTGGGATTTTTATAACTTCAGGAGACACGGCTCTGTAAATGTGCGATATAAAATATATGCAGGTTTGCCTTCCATACGTGGTGGTTTTGTCACGTTTCTTCGGTTCGTACAACATACACTTTTGCAGGAACGGCTTCTTGCATCCTCCTGGAGCCTTGCTCTAGCTAAACAAAAATATATTTCTTTAGCATAATCCAGGGTTACTTTTTATGCCGAACAAGGATTTTATTGCGATCATACGGCTTTGAATGACAGTATCAATGAAGATTTATGTACACTACTACTTATAATAATGAGAATAAAATATTAATCAGGAATTTTATTTTTCGTCAAGTGGACTTAACATCCTTTTTTGTTATTTAGCAAATATTCAATTCATCACCTTTTTTTACTTTAAACTTCTTGCCAGGACAGTTGTTTTTATGCAAATTTAGGCGATCTTAACTACACGTAAGCTAGATATTAGCTAATATTCGTGCTGTTATATTGCTATTCTTCTACAATAATAACAATAATAGAATTGATTAATTTACATATTCAAGTGAATAGACCTATGAATTATATTAATGTATTAATTTAAACATTTGCTTAATTGTTGTCGTTAATGTTATTATTATCATTTTTTCTGAAACACTTGGCTCGGACACCCTCCCCCGACATATATTTCTAGATGCGTGCCTGCCGAAGGATAAATTAGATCAAGCGGTGGTGGTATCTGACTTAGAGGCTAAAGAGAAAACAAAGAAGTATGTGCGTCATAAGCTGAGCATAAGAAACAGCACAATATCACAAAGAAACACTTTTTGAAACTTATGTCATAGAAGATGTTTAACAATATTAAAAACAATAAATGCTTTCTATTTGTAATGTACTAAGTATTGAAATTTTAAATAGTCTTTTGTGTTCGTACTACACATTTAAGAACTTTTTTTTGCTCCCGAGCGCCAAGCTTAGAATTTAAAGAAGAAATGTACATTTTCATAGTGCACGGAAGTTCGCCATTCAGAAAGAAAGAAGATCTAGTGGAAAACATTTCAAAACTTCCAAAAGGTATAGCAGTAATGAAAAGAGCACTCTTGTATGGAAGCCAGAAAAACCACAAGGTAGATTTCATAAGATACCTAGCAATCAGTAACCAACAAACTGCATTTTTAATATTAATGTCCTCATGATTAACGAACCTTATTTATTCTCACCACGCAATGGGTAAAATATTTGGAGCTTTATCCCACTTTCCGGAAAAATATTTCGTGTTTCTGATACTTTTGACTTTTGTTGGCATGATATCCCGGATCTCTTTTACGAGACAAAACGAGACAAAACGAGACGGGACGAGACGAGACGGGACAGAACCCTTCGAGACGGGACACGAGACGGGACAAACTAATATTTTCGAGACGAGACACGAGACGAGACAGCATTTTCACGAGACGGGACGGGACAGACCAAAGTCTCGTCTCGTCTCGTCTCGTGGGCAACACTACCTGCAGACTATCTCCGCGAACCGCCCAAGACCTGCAGAGTATCTCCACGAACCGCCCAAGACCTGCAGACTATCTCTTCGAACCGCCCAAGACCTGCAGACAATCTCCGCGAAACCCCCAAGACCTGCAGACAATCTCCGCGAAACCCCCAAGACCTGCAGACTATCTCCGCGAAACCCGAAAGGCCTGCAGACTATTTCCGCGAAACCCCCAAGACCTGCATCCTATTTCCGCGAAACCCAAAACACCTGCAGACTATCTCCGCGAAACCTCCAAATCCTGCGGACTATCTCCGCGAAACCCCCCATATCCTGCAGAATATCTCTGCGAAAACCCCAAGACCTGCAGACTATCTTCACGAAACCTCCAAATCCTGCAGACTATCTCCGCGAAACCCCCAAATCCTGCAGACTATCTCTGCAAAACCCCCAAATCCTGCAGATAAACCTTGCTGAACAAGTTCTACAGTTTATGTATTCAGAACCCCCCAAATCCTGGCGAGAATACAAGAGTTGGGAGATAACGAAAAGAAGACTTCCTATCTACTATGATACAAGTTATTGCCATTGTTGTAGTGAAATCCCAGCAATTAAAATGTAACCCTAAACGTTTGTATTAAGTATGGGATAGTCAATTGGTAGTTACGCCTCTTCGTCATATACCATTTGGTTAATAGAAGATATATTGTTATTACACCACATATTTCTTTAGAGAACCTCGCTGCAGAGGCACTAGTTCCAACTTGAGGATTTAGCAAACAAGAAGGCTGCGAGGGAAAGCAGAGGTGAATAAAAGGTATTTACATGCAACATGGCACGCTGAAGGAGTCGAACAAAAGGAAAATCTGTTCCACAGAAGGCGCAGATGTTACAGGGAGCGCTCCTGGCTTTCGGCTCGATGAGGCGGAACGATCTCGCAAGGGGGAAGGGAGAGGCTTTAAAAAGTGTTTACAGTCGCAGCAGGGGGTATTAGGAGCAAATCTCCTTGATGGGGTTGAACGACTTCACGTAATGCCAGCGACTTTGATCTGCCTCGCGTGAAGGATACACTTACGCAAACGTTCGATTTTAAGTGTCACTGCTTCAAACCCCACCCTAGGCGCTGGGTCTGCGAACCCGTTCTCGTTACGCAATGCTTACGTCACAACCTTTCATCAGGCACGTATCTAAAAATATATTTCTGGAGGATCCGAACCAAGTAGGCTATCTCATAAATAATAATACTAATAATGTTTAAAGTAAAATAAAATACAGCGTTATTAAAAAAGAATGGTACAAAAGTTAAGTTAATTTATTTTTAAGTGAAAAGAGATACAAAAGCAATTCTGGTGAGAAAGAAGAAAGGAAGGTTGTAAATTTATAGTCTGTGGTTGTAGTTGACGAAAAATCCGTTATAGGCGCTACTTGTTGTTTATAGCTAAAATGGCAACAACGAAGGTAGAGCAAAGGTCTAAATATGGGCCCCCCTTTTTATGTTGTCATTTTCGGAGGAAAAAAATTAATACATCAAGCACCTGCATTTAAAATGCATATCTATAAAATATATACTTAAATGTAATAGCATGCTAAAATATAGAATGTCTCAATTTTTTTTTTTAAAAAAAAGCAATTTCCAAAAAAATGGTAAAATAATGTATTTCAAAATTGTTGTCTAAATATGGGCTACAAGTGGTAATATCACAAAAAGCAATTAAAATTTAAGAAAACAGTCATTTATCGCTAAAACATTATAAAATTCATATTTATGAATAATCTGTTGTTTTGAAACTCACGCGGAATGGGAAAAAACGAAATTAAGAAAAACATCCAAATATTTGTTGAAAATGTGAACTCAACATTAGACCTCATGTCATGGCCCATATTTAGACCATCACGCTATTTTTCTTCTTAAATTTATTTTCGCTCTGTGTGGTACATATTTCACAAACAAATTATGGCATTATAAAAGGCCACATTTGTTTTATGTACCGCTCATATCATAACCTATATAAAGCAGATGAGAATTCAGAAAACGCTGAGTTAAAACATACCTGCAAAAAGTTTTCGGAAGTCGCAATTCTATAACAGCGTCCAAGGCCGAAACTAACCACCACTTTCTCTTGCGAATCGGCGCCGCAACCTTTGTCCTTGACAGATAACCAGTTCCCATAGCTTCTGCCACGCTGCAGCACCTGGGAGCGCTGATCTCCAAAACCCATATTTAAACCTTCGCCCATATTTAGACCTTCTCCTCTATTGCATAATGGAATTTGCACGAACAGGGGCAGTTGTTATAGTTCAGAGACACTTTCGTGCGAAATTCAAGAAACGACCACCACATAGACACTGAATTACACGCTGGGTGCAGAAGTTTGAATCAACTGGATGTCTGGGCAGTAGAAAAATTCCCGGAACGTCGAGGGAGACAGTGGATAGGGTTATCGTTTTGACATCTGCCGTGTTACCCAGGGTGCTCATATCCAACATTTGTAATTGCCCAGGAAAATTTACAACCTTCCTTTCTTCTTTCGCACCAGAATCGCTTTTTTTATCTCTTTTCACTTAAAAATAAATTAACTTTACTTTTGTACCATTCTTTTTGAATAACGCATATATTAAATTTATCATTTTTCGACAATGGCGCAGTCGCATCGTCTTGTAATCAAGGTCTGCCGGGTTCGATAACCGCTGGAGGCACATAGTGGTTCGGATCACACTTTAAACTGTAGGTCCAGTCCCAATTAGCCTTACTGTGCATAAAGTGGATTTAAAACACCCAATCAATCAATCAATCATTATTACATGGATATGTAAATTGTGGCATAACAGCACGTATTTATTTATCTAGCATTCGTGTACATGAAATCTCCAAAATTTGCATAAAAACAAATGAAATAGATAAAATAATTTAATATTTATTTAATAATAATAAATCATTTTAGATCCAGGTGACGAAATGTAAAGTTTCTGATAAATATATTATGCATGAATCTTCTTTCGTCCTGCCCTTCAAAGCAAATCCCCATATAATAATCCTTGCCTTCCAAGTTCACAAGAAATAAATAAACAACGATTGCTAAAAAGTACATTTTCATTATTATATTTTAGTACTTGGTAAGTCTTTCAGGCGAGGAGGGGGGAGGGGGTCGGGTCCTTATTTTAATAAGGTAAGGTAAAACTCCCGCCAATATAGCACCGTGCAATAAAGGCACATTTGGCTAATGAGGGGGTACAGCCAACTATATTCCCCATATCGGCATATTGGAACTCGCCCTTACCGCCCCAGGTACCCATTTATTTGAGGCTGGGTGCACCCCAGAGCCGCTTTATGCAGGGACAGGGAAGGGTAAATACCCACCTTGGATCACCCAGCCTGGGAGTCGAACCCGACTACACTACTGAGGCTGTCATGCCTGCATCGACGCTGGGTCCGCCATTTTGAACAACTGCTGTAATGTTTTCGTCGAAGAGTACTACGACACACTCTAGTAATTTCCGTATGTAATCCACAAGTCGCATCTCTCAGTTGTCATAGGCAGCCGCAACTAGTTTTGGCTTAACTTAATTAACCGGGATTCCTTATCTCACATTGTTAATTGGGCCAGTCTCCATCCACCCTGCAAGTTTGAATCAAGGTCACGGAAACACCCTGTGTGTATATATACACCATTACCTGTTACCAAAAACACATCATAAACATAGCTGCTGCGCGTGTGGAAATTAGGACCAGGAAATTAATTTTGTCGCTCATCCGAGAAAATAGGCATTTTCACAACAGAGGCGTTCACGTGAATCATAGGCGACTTGTCTATAGGACATGACTCGCATTCAAAGCAGAGTCTTGACAAGAACACGAAACCATTGGCGGTCGTCTACAGAGAAGGTCTTCAAATATTTACCGCTGGGATCTGTACGGTGCGGAGTAATTTGTATCGCATTGTACGCGTGACGCTACAAAGTCTGCGATCCGCGGAAGAAAGCAATCCGTGCCGTGATTCTCCATTCTGTCGGTGACAAACGAAGACGAGTTTTGTGGTGATTATGATCGAATTCATCACTCCCACACTGCTTCAACATAGTATTGATCAAAGGCTACCAAGTGGGGAACTTTCCGAGACTGGTTTAAACACGTACTGTAGAAGCACATTTCAAAATTGTTTTGTCAAATTCGTCAACATACGAGGGGCGATCAAAAAGTTCGGGACCATTTTGAGAAAGTAGATAGTAAATATGCCTTTGACGACAACTTTGATTTCTTGACCAAACGACCACAAAAACCTCAAAAACTCACTTTCTCTCCCCGTTTCGCGCCTCATTTATTACGCCGATGATGTTTCACGGCGCAGAAAAGCAGTGATGGGTGAAAGATGAGCTCTCATCCTCTCATCCTCTCATCCTCTCATCTTCTCATCCTCTCATCCTCTCATCCTCTCATCCTCTTATTCTTGAAGTATGAATGCATCTTATCGTAATCTTCCAAGTCTCGGGGACACCAATGTTTGTATATCGTGAGCTTTGTAAACCTCTCTCGGGAACGATGTGCCACACACACGCGCGCGCGCCTCATTAATTACGCTGACGATGTTTATTACGTTTATTACGTTAATTACGTTAATTACGTTGACGAGGTTTATTGCTAGGACATTGACTATAGCGCTCATTGTGTTTTCACCAAAGGAGAGGTGGTCGTGTGGGGTGGGGATTCCTATATAACGTAGCAGTTTTCTTTCTTATCATAGTGAACGTCAATCGTGGCAGTTCAGTATTTTTTAATTTGTTTGTCTGGCAGTATACATACTGTTTGACCAGCGAACCGAGAGCTCCAGTTGGCAAAGTGCCAAGAAAAAGGGGAAGTTGGCGATAGGAAGGCAGGCGCGAGAACGCCGCTCGCAGTTGCAGGTTGAACAGTGTTACCAATCTGCGAGGATGCTTATCCACCAGAACATAGGTAACGAAAACCGAGGGACATGCACAACTATGCTGTTTGCCAATTTTAGTTTCACTGTTGGTATTGAAGAGTTGAATCTCGATTAGTGTTATTGTGCTATGCTATTCTTTTATATATAATATAAAGACCTTGGGAGTAAAACGTCGCAGTGAATGAATGGATGTCTAAACACTGCAGGCAAAAGTGACGACAGCGCTTTACGGAAAAACAGGTGGTGGCCATGGACGTCCGCAGGATTTTTTCCAGGGAGGGGCAAGGAAGGTTTTTTTTCAGGGGGGCAAACAAGGCATATTTTCTCCAACTTCCGGACGCCCATAGTGGTGGCTCGAAACGAGATACGGGTCCAGTCGGCTTCCTCTGGGGTTGGGTCAAAGATGCCGAACTGGCGCTACGTTCAAGACTTCAGCTTTTGCAAAGACGCCTCTCCACGGCCAGAACACTTCCAATATCTTGTGACAATATTCTCCGGTTGGCAACATTGCTCTCTTTCCCCACGTGACACTCGCGCTGCTCGCGTTTCAGAGAAGCGGTTCCGCAAACTCCCCCAATTTACGATTGGACTCTTCTACTTCGGGCATGCGCAGAAAACTCGAGAGCTCTCGGATTGCTGGTCAAACAGTACATACATATCATCGTGGAAGTTTTTTAGTGAGCTACAAGTTTTATTTTGAAGTCTCTCTATCTCTCTTGAAAGGTGAACGTCAATCGTGGCAGTTCAGTATTTTTTAATTTGTTTGTCTGGCAGTATACATACATACATATCATCGTGGAAGTTTTTTTAGTGAGCTACAAGTTTTTGAAGTCTCTCTATCTCTCTTGAAAGGTAAGTTTTTATTTTTTTCATGATATATTTATATTTTGTTTTGCGTCTGACACACACATATTCAAGAGGAGTCATAAAAAAAAATTGACATACATACTTACATGTCGCATATTTTTTACCTCCTACAACAGTGCACACACACACACACACACACACACACACACACACACACACACACACACATACACACACACACACACACACACACACACACACACACACACACACACATACTGTTCGCGTCTATAGAGGAGCCCAAGTTAAGAGTTCAGTATGGGCCGTTATGGGCTTTTACTTTTGAGATCCCCATCTCTATTCTGCCAGAAACAAAAGTTATTAACATGCGAAGAGAAAATAATAAATATGCAAAAAGGAGAGGAAATGTAAGGTTTTGATGCTCTATACCTTCTATTACAATTCAGAACATTCAAAAAATGCGCTTTCCTTTCTTATGTTAAGCGCGATTTGGGGAGTCAAAAATAACAGCCATCCCCCTGTTGCCACTCGCTGCAAACACGTGTTGGGAAGAGGGAAGGGGGTGGGGAATGGCCAGGCAAAAGTTCGTGAATAGGCTTCCGTCTTGGGGCCAGGTCAAGAAATTTATTATTTGTGTGTGGGCTTTCTTGTTTTGGGGAATTTTTCTCTGAAAACAGGCATATTGTATGCATTGGTGGATCTAGCGGGAATACCCCCGGTTCACTCGCTCTTCCCAAAGGATGACTAACTATTATAAAAAGTTAGATAGCATTATATTAAAAGAACATAAAATGATCGAGCAGTTCTTTTCCAGATAGTAAAGTTTGACGCAAATGCATAAATAGGGAATAGATTTATGAGATACCTAAGTAAATTTAATCCGGAACTTGTTGTTTGAAAGGCAATAACGTTAACTGATGGATACAAAGCGAGAGCATTTTAGATTGAATATTTCCAATGTCTGTCTTTCTTTCTATTATCATTGTTTACACAAATACAACAGAACTTCATCTATTTCACACCTCTAGTTTTTGATTAATTGAGTTTTAAATTCACTTTTCTGCACAGATATGTTAATTGGGACTGGACGGACTTACGGTTTTATGTGAGATACGAACCTTTAAATGCCTCCACAGGGTATAGAGCCCTAATCCCTTAATTAAAATGCGACGACCGGGGTCCTTTGGTGTATGCCGGTATTATAATGAACACTGTTCTGTTTCAAATGAGACAGTGCACCGAAAAATGTGAAAGAGGCCTCCCCGATGGGGCAGTGGTAACGTTGTCGCCTTTATGTGCATAAAGGAAAGAAAAACACTGTGATAAAATAGAGAGCAAGACGTATAAAAAGTATATTCGGAAACAGTTATTTTCAAATCTTCCTCCACGGACCGTCATTATTGTGGACCAACAGCTGCAAGAATGAACAGCTTCCCACCAAGTCATGCATTCTTGTATGTTCCAGTCAAAGCAAACTATTGTAGGTGCCAGCACCTATGTTGTGACCCCACGCTTTTGATGGGCAATTGTTCTCCCATATTTAAATATAAGGGGAATTTGATGCTGAACGTGCTGCTATTACATTAAATTGCAAGTTTAATTTCATTTTAACATCGGAAATTATATCGGAACATCAGTGTTGTGAAACTAAGAATTTTAATAAGACGATCGTCAATAACAGAAAAGATATCGGATCTAAAAATAGCATTAAATTTGCACAGCACTTGTTTACGTCACTTTGAATTTTCACAATTTACGTGTTTTATTCTTCTGAATCTGGTAAAGAATAATACATAATAATTCCACGCGACTGCACTTTTTTTATAGCTAGTTGTTATTAATACCCGACTTATTTTTTATCGTGATATCATACTTTTCCTCATGGCTAGTAAATATAGTTCTCTATTTTATACATACACATTTATTGAGAAGAATAGTTATTACAAGAAATATGTTACATTCTGTTTCATATCTCGCAACCTCTAGGATTTTCTTATTTACAGGAATTATAATCTTAAAAGGACGAAAATACGAGGGGGAAATGTCTGCTTCATACAAAGAAAACATATGTTAATATTAAGTTATAGGATAGGGCATAGTGTATAATAATAAATATTATGCGCTTATCCACTTAATACATTTTCTTTTTGTAATTTAGGTAGTTTCCCCGATTCCTACTCTCGCCGTTGAATTGCACATACTCGCAAGTTGCAACAAGAGGAAACATAAAACCGTAGTGCAGAAATCTATTTTTTTTTTTAAATTATAGACCTATAGCAGCTAGGGACGACCAAAATAACGTCTAGTTTAGTGCTCTTTGTGCATAAATATACTATATTTAGCCCGTCTGAGCTACCCTGTCGTTGCGCTTTAATATATTAATTCTTAGGTTCAGGACAACGTAATTTTCAGAAATTTATGACTTGCTACATAATCCTAAAGCTTTGCTAAACAATTTTTGTTATCGATTTACACAAGAAGTTCTTACCTTCGTTGAAAATAACGTTTGAATAGCTATCCTATCGCACTCCAATGTAAAGCTTAGGGCAACCAGATGACGAATGAAATTATTTAGGGACAAACAGGGGTGGCGCCTCTAGAGGAAAAGTTTGGCAGTGAACAGCCCCGTTGACCACTAACTTTTGTTGTTGCGTGTACTACAGCAGACGCTCGATGTGCACTGGAGCTTTCTTCTACTACACACCATGGGGCAACGCTGTTGCCATAAGCCCCATACTGAACTCTTAAGTTGGGCTCGCTAATAATATATATATGTGGAAGGAAAAAAAAATGTCTAGCATTTTTTTCAACTTTTTTTCCTTCTGTTTCAGTGTGCTTTCCCCTACCAACCCCCCCAAAAAAATTTATCTGTATATATAAATAACAGAGGAAAAATGGAACCGCAACCAGGTCCCTCCGGTCTTTGCGGGAAAGTGGCATGTCGCAACTGTGGAAAATTAATTTCTAAACCTAATATTGCTAGGCATTTGAAAAAATGTCGTCTACCGGAACATGATGTCGTAGTCCCTCTGGCAAAGAAATCTCGCATTGATGCACATGAAGGCGGCGGTGCTTTGAATAAAAGTGCACGCATCATGACGTATGAATCTGGAAGTGACGAAAAATGTGACTCGAGCTTCTTCCTCGACAATGTGAAATCTATGGTAGTCGATCAATTACGGGATTGCATCGTTAATGTTGCAGTTAAAATTCATCTCGTCTTGAGCCTGCTGTATGAGAAAGTTGTCTCGTCCGAGTCAAGCACTTTCAGCTTTTACGTAGGGTGTGAAGGCTTACACGAAGGCAATCACGACGATCTGGAGGAAATTGTGACACGGCTATTCGAGCACTTGGGACAAAAACAAGAAGAGTTTGAAGGGCGTGGAAGTGGATGGAGTCTTTGCGGTCGCAGCCACATGTTACAGCTTCGAGTCTGCAATTTCAAACCGTTACGCAGCGCTCAAAAAAACAAAAAAACAAAAAAAAGCAAAATGCAGTGTTGAACATACAAAGTAATGATGCGAAAAGTTTCCTATGGTCTGTCATCGCCGCATTACACCCAGCTAATAATGAACACCCCGAACGCCTGTCCAATTACAAACGATATGAGGGGGGATATGAGAATATGATGAGAGGAATTTCCTATCCTGTGCCCCTGAATAAGATCAATCAATTTTTAAAAAACTATAGAGAGGGAAAAAAAGAAGATCTCGATATTTCCGTGTTTGGGGTTGACGATTGCGACAACATTCGTGTGTTAAGACCTGCGAGAAGCCAGAATAATGTAATTCGACTCTTGCTTGTAGATGGCCGTTACAGTTTGATATGGAATTTCTCACGATTAGTAGGAAGACAGATCAGCAAGGATCACGATAAGATCGAAATTTGCGATCGATGTTTGGGAATTTTTCGCGTGGGAAAGAAGACGAAAGAACAGCACAAGTGTTTTGCCTCCGTGACTGCAGAACCCGAAGATGTCATGCCGGAACCCGGAACCAAGATGAAATTTCAGAAACACCAGGCTCTTCTCCACCATCCCGCTGTCCTTTATGCCGACTTTGAAAGCTTCCAAGTTCCCATGACGTCTTGCAACCCTGATCCCTCTACCTCAAGCACAATCCAAATTTTTCACCACGAGCCTTGCAGTTTCTCCATCTACGGAGAAAAATTGAATGATGTCATCTTGTATTGCGGACCTGATGCGGCAAAACATTTTGTTAAGAAGATAGCGGAATGCGCGAGAGATCTTGCACCCAGCCTGAAAGGCTCTTACGTTTCTCCACCTGCTCTCACGACGGAACAACAGCGGAGACATGACACGGCGACAAGATGCGCGGAGTGTGACCAAGCTTTCACCCCCGAAAATCACAAGGTCGTACACCATGACCATCAGAATGGATTATTCCTGAGCACGATCTGTAATTCGTGCAATCTTAAGATTAAGGAGTCGCATTTCGTTGCCGTGTTTCTGCATTACACGGAGAAGTACGATACGCATCTGTTCGTCAAAGAGCTCTACAACATAACGACTCGAATCAGCATCATTCCGAGAACGAGTGAGAAGTACATCGCGGTGAGAGTGTGGATCCCTCTCGAAGAAGGAGGAAGTGTGGAAGTTAGAATCCTGGATTCGTACAATTTCCTGTCCTCCAGCCTGGCCACCCTTGCAGCTCAACTCGGCGACGAAGATCTTGTGGCCACCAAGCAAATGTGTTTTTCGGGAGGAGATGAAAATTTGAATCTGTTGCGTCGCAAGGGCGTCTACCCCTACGAGTACGTCAACGATTTCGACAAATTTGACGAGACGGAACTTCCACCCCGGGAGGCATTTTATTCCCATCTCACGGAGGACGTCTGTTCCGAAGAGGACTACGAACACGCCCGTAGTGTGTGGACGGCCTTCAATTGCCAAACTTTTCGTGATTATCACGACCTGTATTTGAAATTGGACGTGACTCTCCTCATGGATATTTTCGAGTCGTTTCGCAAGAGATGCATCTCGATCTACAAGTTGGATCCTGCGTATTTCTTCACGACGCCGGGATTGACTTGGGAATCGATGATGAAATACACCAACATGGAACTGGGACTCATCGCAGAGAAGGAACAGTATGCCTTCATGGAGAGTGCGATACGCGGTGGCATCGTCCAATGTCCCCGACGCCATGCTCAGGCAAACAATCCTCGTACGCCTGGTTACGATGCATCGAAGCCCAACACCTACATCGTCTACTGGGATGTCAACAACCTGTACGGCCACTCCATGTCCCAGTGTCTTCCCATCAGCGACTACGCGTGGATGACCAAAGAGGAACTCTCCTGCGAGGATTTTTTCTCAACTGGAGCGAAGATAACGAATGGGGCTGTTTCTTGGAAGTGGATCTCGATTATCCCGAAACACTTCACGAGAAACATCACGGATTCGCCCTGGCCCCCACCAAAGAGAAGCCACCTGGAGGATCATCGGAGCCAAAACTCATACTAAGCGTGGAGAACAAGAGGAATTACGTTGTGCACTACCGACTCCTTCAATTCTACGTGCGTCACGGCTTGCAGCTGAAGAAAATACACAGAGGATTGAAATTTAGGCAGAGCAGGTGGCTGGAACCCTACATAGCCGAGAACACGCGACGCAGAGCGCAATCGACATCGCCTGCAGACAAGGATCTGTACAAACTGTTCAACAACGCCATCTACGGCAAGACGATGGAGAACGTGCGCAATTACATCGACGCAACGTTGGTCACGGACGAAAAGAAATTCGAAAAGATTGTCGCGTCCCCCTACTTCAAAAACTTCACCATTTTCGACGAGAATCTGGTATTCGTCGAGAAGAACAAGAAGCAAGTGATGCTCAACAAGCCGATTGCCATAGGTGCCACCGTCCTTGAACTATCAAAATTGCACATGTACCAATCGTACTACGACCAGTTTCAACTCTTTTACGGAGATAACATCCAAATATGCTACATTGACACGGATAGCTTCATTTTTCTAATCCAAACACCAAGCCTCGAACGTGATCTGAGTTCGATGAAGCATCTTTTTGATTTCAGTAACTTACCATCAGGCCATCACTTGCATTCGACGGAAAACAAAATGACCATAGGAAAGTTCAAAGACGAAGCGGCTGGTAATTACATCAGCGAATTTGCGGGGCTTCGTGCCAAAATGTACTGCGTCAAGATTGCAGATAAGAAAGAGATCAAGAAAGCGAAAGGGGTAGGAAGAACAAGTACTGCTAAATTCAACATGAAAGACTACAAAGAATGCCTCTTTCATGGTGAAAAAAAACTCAGCACAGATCATCGCATTGCGAATACTTTACACGAACTGTACACGACGCGCGTAACCAAGGTCGCATTGGATGCAAGGGACAACAAGTTGCGTGTTCTCGATTGTCAAATACATACCAGAGAGTGGGGCCACTGCAATGGAAGCGATAAATGTGACGTGTGTTAACTGTAACCCCATAGCCATGAAGTTCGCTGTGTCTTTTGCCATTTTTCAAAAAACAGACGGAGGAAAAGAATGAAAGGGGAGCCCTCGGGCGATGAAAAGTTGCAAGTTGTAATTATGTCGTTAAGGCTCGCTCTAAACACGAGGCTCATTAAATTCAACTCTTACTTTTTTCTTCTTCATAATTACATGTTCTCGAGCCTTTTGAATTGCATCGCCGCAGATAAAATCTTCTCTTCTCTTCTCTTTATTCGATCTATGAAGGGGCACAGCATGTAGAAATTTAATTTAAATAACAGGAACAATGAATCTTTTCGGTTTTCGCAAACAGACCATTATGGAAACTGCACCAATAAATTCCAATAACCTCTTACCTTCCGTGTTAACTAAACTCAATGGTCTACTCATCGTTCACCTTAACAGCATTTGGACAAAACTGGATGACGATGTGGGCAAGATGTTTTACGTTTTTAATAACAATTTACATTTTTACAAAATTCCGATCGATGGAAAACTTCAAATCACCGTGAATCCGGAAAACGTAGGCGAAATCAAAATATCTACCGGCAAGAACATTTTTCGAATCAAGCACGACAAGATGCTTTCTAACATTACGTACGATGTTTCTGCAGGAGATTGTTTATACGTGGAACTCCTAGGAGATTACGACAAACTCATTCCTCTCTTCGTAGAATTACGAATCGTCTATCCTATTATAAATAACCGTTAACCAAAAATGCCTAACGACATTTTCGGCAACACCAAGCGTGTAGACCACGCAGAAGAGATTCTCATGCTCGACGTCCGAATTAAAAAGTTGAGGAGCGATTTGATCGCTTTGCAGGAGACCTTAAACAAAAGTTTAGAGTCGGAGATCGCTACGCTCCAAACGCAATGTCTCGACCCCATTCTGAAAATCGATTCCGAACTGAAAACGCTCATAAAAAATTATGTCGACGTACCTTCTTACGACAACGTTCAAAATATACAGTTGAGCGTGGATAAGCTTCAAAATGATTTGGCCAAATTACAACAATTTCAATCGAAAAATGAAGATTTGGAAAAATTGAAACTCGAAATCGAAGAACGAACTTCGGCAATCGAAAAGAATTTCTCTGAACTTCAAACCGTCGTGAAGGATATTGATGTAGAACGCTTGCATGTTGTTGTTTCCAAATTACAAGAAGAATTCGCCGGAACGTTGGAAGAAATTAAATCCAAGTTACAGACTTTGGAAGATACCATGACGAACCTACCATCGTCAGACGAACTGCAGGTCATCAGCAAAAGCGTCGCGAACATAAAAATTCAATTGGAGGCTTATCAAGATTTCGAACACATTCAAACCACCATCGCTACGCTTCAGGCGTCTCTGGAGTTGATCAACGAAGAAATTAAAAATATTCACGCTGAAGCCAGTGCGTTGACGAGCATACAAGACACGTTGAGCACGGTTCAGCAGAAGATCGAATATTTAGAAAATTTGAACATCGAAACAAATCTTGCTCATTTTCATCACGTACTGGACAACATACAGGGTGACTTGGAATTGTTACGGACAAGCGTACCTTCGAGCGAAGATTTGGAAAAATTGAAATCGGCGGTGAGGGCACTATCCGATTCGAGCGACATCAAAAGTTCATTGAGCGATCTCGAGAGTAGGGTGGCCAATCTCCCCACCTCAAAAGAATTACACGCTTTGAAAAAGAACATATCACGTATGCTGAAACGACTAGAAACAGAAACGGCGAACGTGGAACAGATTCGAGACGAACTTGCTTCGCTGGTGTCGACGCTGCCCACTTCGCAGAGCGTCGCCGACCTTCACACGCAGTTTACCGAAATGCGAAGCATCGTAAACGATCTTACCGAGAAGAGCTCGAAATTGAATCAAGTCGAGAACCTTCAGAACATCGTCGTCAACATCAGAGATCAAGTTGGAGTGCTGGAATCCACGCAGGAATCGACGCTGGCCTCTTTCGGTGCCAAGTTGCAAGAACTCAACGAAAGCTACAAGCAGTTGAACGTGGAAGTGAAAATCAAACCGTCATTTTCTACAGTAACGGATACCATAGTCGAATATTTGTTGCCCGTACAAAATACACTGGGACAGCTTCACAGCAACCTCGTTAGCGTCGATACTAAATTCGCTAAACTGCATTCTCTGCAAGCCATCGAAATTAACAGCGTTCCCAATCAACAGAGAATCTCCACGTTCGTCGAAGGTAACAAACTGTACATGTTACATCCTTATCATCCGTACTACAAGTTTCTCCTCGATAGTACAATTCAGATAAATGAATTTTCGTACTGGTCTCACGGCAGAAAAGCTAGCGTTCCCACCATGACCTTGATATCGAATCGTGGTGTCCAGAAAGCAGGAAACATTCCTCTGGCTCGTTGGAACGAAACGCGCAACATATATGAAATACACGAAGACGAAGATCTCACCGTTTTTGACGTGAGTGCCGGCGATAAGCTGATCATTCAAAACACGAGCGAAGTACCACCCTCTTTGAATCCCATCACGCTGGTGCTTCTCTTCAAACGTAATCTCTAAAAAAATGTCTAGGCAAGCCATCGTCGAAGAATTGCATAAACCTGCACGGCGCAACTACGAACGTTTGGCGGTGGTGACCAAGGGCATCAACGACCTCTGGCCAAGTGACCTCGTGGAGATGAGTAGCGGCAATCTAAAAAATGTACATAAATTGAACAAGGGCAACAAGTATCTCCTCACCGTCATAGACACGTTTTCGAAATTCGCATGGGCTCTACCTTTGAAAGCTAAAACGGGGACATGCGTCACGGAAGCATTCAAGACAATTTTTCGCGAAAACGGCAGACGACCTCGGTTTTTGCAAACAGACAAGGGGAAGGAATTTTACAATGCCGTATTCCAAAAGTTTATTCGGAAACACGACATTCGACATTATTCAACCTTCAGTCACATCAAAGCCAGCATCGTGGAAAGATTTAATCGAACCTTGAAAACACACATGTGGAAACAATTCACTCTTCGGGGGAATTACAAATGGGTCGACATACTGCCGGAACTTGTCGACACCTATAATAATACGGTACACAGAACGATAGGCATGAAGCCAGCTGACGTTACGAAATCTGACGAGCAGCGTTTAATTTCTACAGTTTACTGTCCAAAGTACACTCCCACGACTACCAAGAAATCAAAATTCAAAATTGGAGACCAGGTGAGGATCAGCAAATTCAAACGCACCTTCGAGAAGGGGTTCACAAAAAATTGGAGCACGGAACTTTTTACGGTGGTTCGAGTTTTACCCGGAAACCGACACACGTATATAATAAAAGATAGTAGCGGCGAGATTTTGAAAGGAAGATTTTACGAAGAGGAACTCTCTAAAACAAAACATCCCGACACGTACCTCATCGAGAAAGTATTGCGTAGGAAAGGCGACAAACTGTTTGTCAAATGGCTGGAGTAGTAGTACTTGTGCTATTATAAGGACCGGAAAGGAAGAGCTCTCCTCCAGCAGAATTGTCTACACTTAAACCTAGCTCAACATGCCCATATGAGCTTTTTGCTCTAGTGTGGAACCCCCTCTAATCTAAGATTTTTGTAAAAATGCCCTCAGGAATTTTTCAGAAAGGAAGAGCTCTCCTCCAGCAGAATTGTCTATACTTAAACCTAGCTCAACATGAGCATTGCTCTAGTGTGGAACCCCCTTCTAATCCAAGATTTTTGCTCGGAAAGAAAGAGCCTCTTGCCCATACTTACAAAAGTTGCATCAGCCAGATTGTTGTCCATAAACTTGTTAAAATTGGCCACACCAGAAATTAATCCAATACACACACACATACACACCCATATACACACGTATTTACTTCCAATTTAAGTTCAATTGGACCTCAGCCTCAATCCAATATTAAAACAATATAATATGCAGAGAACCTCTAGAATTGCTCCGTAACTCTCTCATTTCTTACATCATAAACATGATTTTTCACCTATGAGAATAACACTACATATGGTGTCATCAGGTAAAGCCTCATGAAATTCACAGATAATTTTAATGTTTGTTCTGTCACTCACCACAACCTGTTTTCTTTTTGAAGTGTTAATTACAAACATGGGTCTCTGTGTCTTGAATTCATCTGGTGTGTAGTACATATCTGTATTGCCTGTAGTGACCCTCTTGAAAGCCGAAAAAGCTTCATATAATTTGAGGAAGTCATCCTTGGACATGTCTAAATTGTAATTTTCTCTAGGAAATACCTCATTTCTGCCATTTTTAAGATATATGTTCTTGATGTTGCAGTTATCAAATTTACTTGAATTTTTTTCCTGATTATTGTGTCTCCCAGTCTGAAACAGTACTACCACAAAATCAGGCATGTCATATTGAATACTGGAGAATGAATTTGTAGCATCAAACTCATAATATGTACCAGATGCGGGCTTCTGTACGCATTGATACGTATAAAATTGCAGAGGAATCTGTGGATTTTTTATTATATCAGCTTTGTATTTAAGACCATAACTGGCTTCATACTCAACAACAGGGATTCTTAGCTCCATGGTCTGAATAATGCATTTGCCTGCATCTGGTAGGGTATTAGGCAGAGCTTCTCCTGTAGAATTTATTGTACTGTACCTCATCAAAGCATTGTTATCATTTGCAGCTCTTCTAAATGTGATTCTTAACCCACCCTTCCACATAATTTCTTTGTAATCTGAGAAGAATCCTGGCAACAGGCGCATTGGGAACAGTACAGTGTGGTTCTTAGATAATATCTTATCACCAGCCTCGAATCCTCCTATTTTGTAGTATGAAGCCTCGGTTTTGGATAATTTTAATGTGGCCAAAGCTGTGGAGGTAATGCCGGGATAATCCACTCTGTTTATAACAACGCCATGCTTTCTGATCTCAATTTCAGAGAAGAGATGTGGCACAAAATTGTCCACCAATCTTATGTTTGAATTTGCCGGATAATCTGTACCATCGAGCTTTACAACATCAAATTTGATGTATAGATCTGCTCTGTGGGGGTGTATAAATCCATCCCCTACATCAAGATCAACCTCAATCTCTGTGTTGGGTTGATTTAAATTTGCAAATGTCCTCCTGTTTGGAGGGAATGATTGTAGCTCATAACTCTCAATATTTTCCATTGTATGTATTTTTATTTAAATGTTAATCTCTATGATTGCAGTTGTTGTGGCTCCAGCAAAATCAACTAATTCTTCTTTTTCATTAGTGACCATCAATTCAATATAATCTATTCTATTATGACACACAGGAAAATATAATGTTGGGGATGGATTGTAGATGATGGGCTCCATGAATTCAGAATTAGGTTTGAATGTTGCAATAATGCCTGTTTGTTTGTGAGAGCCTATACCATTTGATTTGGTGATCATACCCTCTGCCACATTACAGTGAATATTCAGAGTTTCTATGGCCAAGAATTTAGGTATATTCATAGCAGTGTGTTTGATGCCTGCTTCAAGTTTTGTGTTGTTCTCAAATCCTAACAGCTCTCCTATAGTACCCAGATTCACTGTTTCTGTGGCAGATACAATCTCTACTCTGTGAGTAACAGAATTTTGACTTAATACTACACCTCTGGGTAATTGAGCATTTAGAGTGGATAGATTATACTGCCCTGGAGTGATGACAATTTTTTCATCCCCTACTGCAATTGTGTTGTTGTGGTGTGTAATATTGGGGATCAGGTACATGCCATAAAATGCCCTGAGAGCTATTGTTTTGGGATATACTATGTCATCATGCAATTTGAGTTTCAATATTGAATTTTGGCTGGTGAGATGGAATACCCCCATGATGTTTCAGATACCACAAGGCCTTTTGAAAATCTTCAATTGATGGTTTTATTTATTTGAGACATATATCTAAGAACTGATAAACACAAATGTCCACAATTAACATCTTTGAAGTTTTGAACACGGGCATTATTGTAATAAAGATTAGCTGAATTTAGATATTTTATTAAATTTTCAGGTGGAACACCTCCAAATGAATCAAACACAAATGCCTTATTTTTTACATATTTAAGATAACAAATCCAGTGAGTGCCCTGATTTTTGAACTCATCCAAATTAACAATGCCACACTCTTTGTTGAGTGGTTGTTCTGGCAAAGAATCAGACATGTACACACCTCTAAAATGTTTGATGCCCAGTGGCTTGATTAAAGCTTCAATATCTTGGTTTGTAAGCGGCTCTTGTTTTTTTTAAACTTATTCATGGCTCTCTTAACACCTTTGCCTTGTTTCTCCATGGCCAGGTTATGGCGCTTCTGCTCATCTAATTCTGCCCTATTTTTCTTGGCATCTATTACTGTTTTTGCTATTGCAGCTGATCCCCCAGCCAAGCTCCCCACAGCCCCGAGAGCAGCTAAGATGGCAGGGATGGTAAATATGAAACCCCCCACATGTGATTTTTTTCTTGATTGCTGTAATTTTTTTAATTGGGGGGTGCTGAGCAACAATTTCATACCATGACCCTTTGCAATACAAGAATTTTTTTTCTTGCGCTGCTTTTTGGTTAAAAGACTGTCAATAGTTTTAAGAGATTTGAGACCTGCATAAGGTATTTGATACATAACACCCTTGGCCTTCATTGTAGGTTTATTATATACATATTCACAACCCCCACCCCAATTTTTGTTTGGTGCTCATAGCTATGGTGGTTCCCAATGCTGCTATTTTTTCACTCAAAGAAGCATCTTTGCTTACAAATCTGCCAAATGCAGCCTCTTCTAATTTCTTGTCTGCAACATGTCTCTTGTCAAGATCAGAATGTGTGTTGTATGCAATATCATGGTCTCTACAAGCAGCATCTAGGGGATTAACACCAGGATCACCTCTGTTTAATCTATGATCCAGTTTTGTGCCTGGACCACAATACTGATAGCCTGGAATATGCAGTTCAAATGGCAGCTTGTTTATAATGTCATTAACAAGGCCCCGACCCTCAGAAATATTCCAAAATTTAGGTGGTAGAGTATTAATAATTTTTATGAGATATCCAATCCCCTTAGGGTCATTCACTATAAAATTAGACAATTTGGTGCTTATCATGTCCATAATTCCAACCTTTTCATTGTAAAAATTGTTGTTCCCAGCATTTTCCTCCCCAGCTATTACCAATAGCCTATCTACAAGTTTCCTGACATCATCAACCCACACAAATTCTTTAGGCAGGGTGTTGTATTGTTTGATTCCACTTCCAGTCTTGATTTGTGACCATATGGGCTTGATTAAATTATTGTATTTTGCCCCACTGCTCGACTTGACTCTTTTTTGTGTGGGATCATTGTTCTGGTATAGAGCATCTGATTTTATTAATATTTCTTTGTAATCCTCATAATCTTGATCTGTATAGCTGCCAGGCCTTTTCCTAGTCATGAGTTCCCATAATCCAGGTGTGCCGGTGTACTTAACAAAAGCACCTTATTCTCCAAGACGAGATTCTGAATATACAATTATATCATCTCCCATAAATGTTACTCTGAAATTGCCAATTCTATGAATAATGCTGCCATCAAGCTCTGTGTCAGCATATAAGCCAAAAACCTCATCTTTATTGTCTTTAGGTGTTGTTAAATATTTTTGAGCAAGAAGACCCAATTCAATAGGATCCTGACTAGCCTCAATTCTTCGAGGAGCAATAGGACTAGGTGTATGAATACTGGAAAGTGGGGTGAATGGATAATCTAATATGTTCCTTGCAGCTACAGGTACAAGCTCTGTGAGCAAATTTTGATTCTGCTCTGTAACAGTTTTGATATTCTTACCTAAATTATTAATAGCATCAATTACAGGCTGTTCTGTTTGTTTGTGTTTTTCATAAATTCCACGGTTCTCTGATTTCCATCCCTTAAATCTTTTTACAAGATAATCTCTTAATTTAAGATCATCAATTATTGGCCTTTTCATGTTTATTTATATACGTCTCTACGTCTAGAAAATTGTTAATTTTATTTCTGTATTTGCCACTATTGGGTGTTCTTGTCATATCAATTGTAACAAACCCATAACTGTCCTGGCTCCAGCACTTGCTGCAAAACTTGGAAAAATCATTGTAGCTCAGGTCCCCACCTACATATTCATCATGTATGTGTTTGAGGTTGGTATGGTCTTGATGAAATACACATATAAAATTGCTATTGTCCCGGATCAGCTGCTTGGGTATTTTTGAAAAAGTCTGTGCCAGGTAGAAGCAATCAATGTTTTTGTGCCGGCCCTGTGTAAAAAAGTTCCTAACCTTGTTTTGATTATCCAGTATAATGTCATCAAAAACAACAACAGAATTATCGAGACATTCATCAAGTGGCTTAACATCTGGTTCAAAAGTGGCTATATCCAATCCATCATATAGCTTCATCAGCTGCTGATATTTTAATTGTTCCAAGCTTTTAGAAAAAACATACAAGTGCCTGTTTTTCCAGTCTAACCAGTTGGGTGCCAATAAAAAATTATCAACCATTAGTGTAGTTTTACCACAAGCAGATGACCCAACAATAAGACACCTAATATTATCAGGTAGCAAATTGCCATTTCTCTTATTCTGCTGTTCAGGTTCTGGCAGCCTCTTTATAACATCCCAGGTGCTCATATTATTATTTTGTTTGCATCGATCCAGCTGTGTTCTGGGAGTCCTAGCCATTTGACAAGTAACTTGTTGCCTTTTCTGCGAATAATTTTTTCTATGAGATATGTGTCAGGCTGTTTAGTTTTGCTGAGCTCTTGTTCATAGAACCTGCCTTTGAGAATTTCTCCTCGGTGATCCTTTATTATATATGTGTTAAGAGTCCCGGGTTTAACCTGAACCACTGTAAATAATTCTGTGCTCCAGTTTCTTGTAAAGCCTCTTTTGAATAAGTGCTTATATTTGCTGATTCTTACTTGATCACCCACCCTGTATTTGGCTTTTCTTGTTGTTGGCTGATATCTAGGATAATAAACAGTGCTGATCAATTTTTGCTCATCAGATGAGCTCTTTACTTCAGAGGGTTTCATGTTGATTGTGGAATGGACCGAGTTGTTATATTTATGTAGAAGTTCTGGAAGAATATTAATCCATTTATAATTACCTTGGAGAGTAAATTGTTTATACATAAGATTTTTTAAGGTTCTGTTGAATCTCTCTACAATTGAGGCTTTGAGATCACTGTAACTCGAATAATGTTGTATTGCCTGGCTTTTAATAAATTGTTGAAACACTGAATTATAAAATTCTTTGCCATTATCTGTTTGCAAATAGCGCGGTGATCTTCCACTCTGATTGTTGATTGTTCTGATGGCTTCTGTAACACATGTTCCAGTCTTGGATTTGAGTGGCACAGCCCAGGCAAATTTTGAAAATGTATCTATTACAGTAAGTAGATACTTGTAGCCCTTGTTGATTTTGTCTAAGTTTTTCAACTGTCCACTCTACTTGCCATTTCAATCAAGTCGCTCTGCCATAAATCATCTATGCCCTTTGTGACTACTGGGAGTCTCTTAAAATTATGTCTGGCCTGTCTGTGTAATTCATCAACAATAATTTTTCTAGACATAATATGTAAACAAGAATATTGCAACTATGGGGTGTGCAGCAGCTGATACTGCAGGATTTTCTAAATATAATTTGTCCCCTATTTGTATTTTAAATTCCAGAGAGCCATCATCTTCAGTATAGGCTGTTTCTAATGTATTGGGATCTGTAAAATCCTCTAATTCTACACTGGTGATTTTCACTTTGTTATCAGCATTTGTTATTGATAAGGTGGGATAGTGGTGTGCCTGTGGCTGTAGCCAATATTTGATCTTGATTGGTCTCAATGTGCCCCCAACAAAAAATTGGTAATAAAATTGTGCAGGGGACAGCATATATATTTTCCCACCTGGTGTAAATGGAGAATCATATTCTTTGTTGGGGATGCTGTACAATTCAAGAATTACTGTATGTTTAGGATTTTCAATTATGCCTGTTATTTCTTTTTCTGCTGTGAGCAATCTGCTTGTTACAGATTCAAGATGCTCATTGATGGTTCTAACAACATCATCATGGCCCGGCTTGATTTTTATGTCCACAACAAGTTTTTTGTATTGTTGCACAATTTCTTGTAGCTGGGTGGCAAAAACAGACAGAGCATTTGCTTGATTGGATTCCATGGTCCCTAGCTGTTGCTTGATATTAGCTACAATTTGTTGCAAATTTTCAACAACTGCCAATTTTGAATTTTGAGCAGTAAGATCATGGACCTGTCTTCTGATATCCTCAAACAGGGCATGCAGTTCATTAATATGTTGATTGGTTGGTAGAGTGGCCACTGTCTGAGTGAGATGTTTGATCTCTGCCTGGATATTCTTGATATCTTCTGATTTCAATATCCTATTCACTGCCCTCTTAATATTTTTAAGTTCCTGTGATGTAGGCAGATTTGAGACTGTATTTTGCAAAGATTCAAGTGCCAATTTTACATTGTGTAATTCAGAAGCATCAGCCACATTTTGCATAGCATTTTGGAGCAGGGCTATATCTGCCTGAGTGGGTGTGGATTGTTGTAAAATTTCAAGTTTTGTTTGGATATCATCTATCAAGTGATGAAAATGAGACAGTTCAGATTCAGTGTTGAGGTTTTCAAGCTTTGTGATTTGTTGCTGGACACTGACAAGGGTATCTACAATCCCAGGCAATCTGGATTCTAGTACATTTGCCAAATCACTTTGCACTGCTGCTATTGTACCTTCAAGATGGGTTATGGAACTTTGAATTTTTCCAAAATCTTCATATGTTTCAAGTTGCAGCTTGATGTTTGCTACACTCCGAGTTATTGCATTCAAAGCATCAGAAGATGGCAAGTTGTTCATAAAATTTTCAAGTGTCTCAATTTTTTCTTTAACCTCGGCTATGGCATTGTTCAGAGGATCCAGATTAGGTATTTGGAGTGACTGAATCTGTTCTTTTAGAGTGGAAATCACTAGATCAAAATCTTCTTGTGATTTTATGCTTTTGACAATTGTTTGGAGCTGTGCCTGGACATTATTTATCTGTTCTTCCAATTGCTGTTTCAATTGCTCAGAGTTGTTAGCCTGGGTCTTAAATTTGGCTTGAAGAGCTGCTACAGCTTCTTCTAAACTTTGAAAATTATCCAATGTCGCCAGATCAGTATATTTCTGAAGCAATAATTTGAGTTCAGAATCAATTTTAAGAAGAGGGTCCATGCATTGTGATTGTAAATTTGTAATTTCTAGTTGAAGACTGGCATTGAGTGTGGTTTGTAAAGCTTGTAAATCACTTCTTAATTTCTTGACTCTGACATCAAGCATCAGAATCTCATCACTGTGATCTTCATGTCTTGTATGGCCAAATATATCATTAGGCATTTTGTATAGTAGTTATTTATTATAGAGTATCTGATTCTTAATTCTATAAAAAAAGGTATAAGCTTATCATAGGATCCAGAGACCTCAATATATAAGCAGTCACCAGCAGAAACAGTATAAACAGTGCCGGAAACCATGTTTGAGTGCTTAATTCTGTAAATATTTCTCCCTACTGAAATTTTAACATCACCCTCAGGGGTTGTAATAAATTGCAATTGCCCACCTACAGGTAATTGGTAATGATTTAAATTATTGTTAAATATGTACAATATTTTGCCTGTTTCATCATCAACATCTGTAAGTATGCTGTTCAGATGAATAATTAACAAGCCACTCAGTTTAGACAGCATATCAGGAGAGGGTTGTGGTGTTGGCAGCTCCATAATACCTTGTTTTTTAAACCCAAATAAGTTCATAGGCATGTTTATTTATTTCAAATCATGCTCTGTAATTGGGCATTGATTCCCATTTTTCAAATCACAATGCCCCCATGGTAGAGTATGTATTCCACATGATAAAATGCATCTCTTATCATCATGTGGGTCCAGAGCCACTTTTCTTACAATATTGCTAGTCAATAAGTGATCCACACTCTGAATTCTGGATTCTGATGTTTTGATTGAACTCTGGGATTTGAGGCAATTTTTATAATCTTCAAATTGGAGCTCTTTTTCCACAGTTACTCTGCCAATGCCCTTGGCCTTTTTGACAACAGCACTACATGTTTTAAAACTGTACATCTTGGCACTTAACCCAGCAAATTCCACAATAACATCACCAAGTGTCTCATCTTTTAACTTGCCGGGCACTTTTTTGTTGTGGGGTTGAATCTTTGTATGTTCACTGGTGTCAAAATATTTAAACAATTCAGGCTGGGACATATCTTGATAAACATCTTCTGTTTTAATATCAAGAATAAAACTATCCGTATCCATGTACATCAGTTTTACATTATCACCATAAAAAGGTTTCAGCACATCATAATACAATGTTAACATATGTAATTTGGACAATTCCAATATTGCAGCCCCTACATAAATAGGTTTATCAAACTTAATCCTTGTTTTTTTCATGTTAAAAAGTGCCATATCTTCATCATAAATTCTTCTGTAATTGAAATTAGGCTTTGCAACCAATTTTTTGCTCAGGCTGGGGTCAGTAATTATTTTAACATTGGTATGTTTTCTGACATTTTCAATTGTTTTGCCATATACAGAATTTACCATCAATTTAAACAAGCTCTTATCAAATTCGCTCTTTGCAGATGTTCGAAGCTCTGTATTTCTATCAATGTATGGCTTCAACCATTCTGAGTGCCTGAACCTTAAGACTTTGCCAAGTTTGGTCACTTGAACACCATGTTTCATCAGGAACTGGAGGTTCTTGTAATATATGACATAGCCCTGTTTTGCCTCCAGTGTCATCATGAGCTTCTTCTGTTTAGAGCCAGGTGAGCACTGAACCTCAGGAATTGGGGGCAAATCAGAAAATTTCTTATGTAAATGATTTGGAATTGTCAGATCAACTTCTAAGAAGAGGCCACAGTCTCTGTCATCAAAACCCTGAAGATCTTCAATATTAAAATCTTCGACCCACTCAAGCCCTGCATATGGCAGTTTTTGCATCATGGCATGACCATAGAGGCTGTTTGCATCTATATACACTATATAATTTGATGGCCGTGCTGGATCATAATCATGCATATATTTGTTATTTGCTCTGGCATATCTCTGAGAACATTGCACCATGCCTCCTTTTATATTTTCCTCCATAAACAGATACATATTTTGATCCTGGATCAGATCCAATGGCTTTTTGGTATTTAAAAACATTGCAGACCATGCTAGGCCCGGGGCACTGAAAAAATACACTGGGTCCAGTCCATAATTTTGCATACAAGATTTTCTGAATGCCTGCATTATATCTGCTGAGATGGTCACATCAAGTTTCAAATAAGCCATGTGATAATCACCAAATGTCTTGCATTTGAAATTGTCCCACACCAATTGGGCACGGTGATAATCCTCATCAGTGATTCCAGATCCTCTGATTTTGCTGTAAAATGCTTGTTGCGGTGGCAGAGAACACTCATCAAATTTAGAAAAATCTGTAACATAATCATAGGGATATACACCCTTTCGCCTAATTAATTTCAGATCCTGATTTGGAAACACTGCACGTGTGATTTTGAATCGATCATCAGGTAATTGAGCGGCCAGTGTATCCAGGCTATCAGGTAAAAATCTGTAAGAATCAAGAAATCTTATTTGAATAGAAAATCCATTAACTTTAATTGTTTTGCTAATAGATATATATTTTTCATCATTTTCAGCTAAAATATTTAAATTCTGCTTCTCAAACCCCTCGTACCTGATCAGATGATGGAAATCATAATTTGATGCACCATGGCAAAATATGGGGACAAATCTTGGTCTCTTGATCTTAATATTACAGCTATTACACAGGGCCATTAAGAATTTACCATCTGTATGAGAATGGTGATGCACCTTGATATTTGTATCTGAAAATTCAGAATCACATACCGGGCATTTTTCTGCATTGTTGAAATCCTCAATCTGTTTCTCTGTTAAAGGCAACATGGGTTTTGATTTTAATAAGATGTTAGATGCTATGTCACGGCACTCAATTTCTATTCTATGTGCAAATATTTTGATGGCATCTGGCCCCATGTATGAATCTATTTTGGTAACAACACCATCCTGTACAACCACATAACAAAAGCTGGAAGGTTCATGTAGCTGGTATGGTGTAATAGAAGATTCTTCAGGATCTGGGCTACAGAATGCAAGAGATTTGAGATTCGATTCAAAATCACAAACAATATATGCTGGGTGTTCCAACAAAGCTTCAAACTTTTTAAATTTGCAATTTTCACTTGGCATTGGCATCACCATATGAACAGGTTTATGATTGCCACAGTATTTCAGATGCTCAATTAATTTGTTTTTGGCAATTTCTGCACTCACTTTACAAACCCCATTCACTGTTTTTCTACCATCAAATACAGTTAAACATCTTCCGCATATTCTGAATATTCTATTAGATTTGTCTAATTGTGTTCTGACTAAAGCTTCAAGATTATGTATCAGAGTGTAATGATATGTGCCATCCCCTTCAATTAAGAGCAGCTTAATCGGAACAGCAGAATCATCATCTTTGATTCTGAGAGGATCTATCAAGCAATTATCACGGCCAGTGGAACAAATATATACATTAATAGATAATTGTTTGCCATTGATATCCCGGGCCTTTTTCTCAAATTTATCAATATTCTGAACAGACATTGGATATTCCAAACCCTCCATTGCTTCATCAAAATCGTGCTCATGTTGTTTATAATAACTTATTCGCTCAGGATGCTTTGAAACTGGATACAAAGCAGCTAAAATACACCACAAAAAGCATTTATTATCATTATTTTTAATATTGACCACAGCTCTTCTGTTTTTAATATTGATAGGTAATGGCAAATATGTAGAACCTTGTAATGGGCTGAATTTAGAAATATTAACATATAACTTGTGCGGAAAGCCGCATAGGCTCCATCCAGACTCTTTTGCCGCAAATTCAGAGTGTTTAATGTTCAATTGATCTATCAAACTGCTTATTATTGTGTCTGAATTTGCATTTGAATATACAGGTACAGTTTCTGTCATGTGGGGCTGTGTAAATTTTGTGCCGTTTGGCTTCTTATATTGCACAAACAATTTGAGAGAGAGCTTATAAGAGCCATTTTGTGCATTAAGAATTGCCTGCAGATCAGGTTTTACACTGTTCAAGAAATTCTGAATGCCGCATCTTGGCTCTGATTCAAACCGATAATCCCTAAGTTGAGCATTAAAACTACTATGGATAGGTTCATAGCGTGGCTGTTTTGCTGCTCTGGCATTAAGAGGTGCTTCATGCTTCCTTTTGAGACCAGATGTAGATGGTTGTGGGGGCAATGTTGATGGCTGTGCAGAACAAGTATTTTTATGTGTATATGTGAAGTATTGCATGCTGTATTTTCTATTGCATTTGGGGCAAATTTTCGTGGGAGTTCTGTATTTGTCTGGGTTACAAATCTTTTGGTGTCTAGCCCAATTAGAGCTAAATATATTTTTATTGCACTGATTGCAATATTTTTGATTTGGCATTTTTGCTATTGTTTATTATATACAATTTCCCGGGTTTCAATTCAAAACTTTATGCTGGATCAGTTGGGTTCAGTACTGTACTTTGTGTGTGTGTATGTGTGTATGTGTGTTAATATTTCTCGTTTTGGTATTTATATAAAATTTCCTGGGTTTTTAAATCAAATTTTTATGCCTATTATGACAGGTTGTAAGGCCAATAGCCCACAAGTGGAAAAATATTGATTCACACTGACCTAGCGCAAATACCTGCACGAACATGCATATCTTGAATAGCAATAACCTTGTTATGTATTAATTTTTGTACAACAAGCTGGGGCAAATATAAGCCTGACCCTAAATAAGAGTGGATTACAACAAATATCAGATTTTATATTGTTCAATATGAATATTTAAACCAAACAGGTCTGTAAGTATGAGGAGCACTGTTAACAACACATCTGTTCTCCCCTGCCACTCTCACAATACTGCATGATGCAATAATTGCACGCAGAGCTTCAATGCTCGGGAATTTCTGTAACTAGTGGCGCTAGGGAGAACATGTAAAACAAAAATCAATACCGGCGCCACTAGTTACAGAAATTCCCGAGCATTGCATCAGTCAGTGTTGTGAGAGCGGCTGAGGTCCAATTGAACTTAAATTGGAAGTAAATACGTGTGTATATGGGTGTGTATGTGTGTGTGTATTGGATTAATTTCTGGTGTGGCCAATTTTAACAAGTTTATGGACAACAATCTGGCTGATGCAACTTTTGTAAGTATGGGCAAGAGGCTCTTTCTTTCCGAGCAAAAATCTTGGATTAGAGGGGGTTCCACACTAGAGCAATGCTCATGTTGAGCTAGGTTTAAGTGTAAACAAATCTGCTGGAGGAGAGCTCTTCCTTTCTGAAAAATTCCTGAGGGCATTTTTACAAAAATCTTAGATTAGAGGGGGTTCCACACTAGAGCAAAAAGCTCATATGGGCATGTTGAGCTAGGTTTAAGTGTAGACAATTCTGCTGGAGGAGAGCTCTTCCTTTCCGGTCCTTATAATAGCACAAGTACTACTACTGGCTGGGACTTCCGGAAAAGAGTTGGATCGACGCGAACGAAGTAATCTTGTGAGTACGTGGAACGTGGTGAAGCGTCTACCGGATTCGGAAAGTCAAACGAAAAAAAAGAACGGTGAGTTGCTTCCCGACAGCATCCGCTGTCTGATCGTAGGTCCTTCAGAGTGTGGGAAAACAACACTGCTCGTGGACAATTTTCTCCTCGCACCGAATTGGTTAGATTGGAAGAACAGGCACCTCTACGTATTTTCGAAAAGTTTGGAGCAAGCGAAATACCAGCAACTGATGAAACTGTACGATGGTCTGGACATTGCAACGTTCTCTTCGGAAATAAAACCACTCGACGATTGTCGTGAAAATTCAGTTGTTGTGTTCGACGATGTTATCCTGGAAAATCAAAATGAAATTCGCAATTTTTTCACGCAAGGTCGTCACAAAGGAATAGATTGCTTCTTCCTAGCTCAAACGTTTTCCAAAATTCCAAAACAGTTAGTACGCGACAACGCTAATTTCATATGTTTGTTTCGTCAAGATCACACCAACCTCAAGCACGCGTACGATGACTACGTAGGCGGAGACATGAACTACAATCAATTTTCGGAACGCTGCTGCTCCCACTGTTGGAACAGTGACGATTTCGGATTCGCGACGATCGACATGACGAGAAAACCCAACGACGGAAAATACAGAAACAAAATCAACGACTTTCTAAACGTTGCAACGTTGTGAGAAACGACGTGTATAAATAACGTTATGACGAAACGAAAAATCGAAGACGAAAATCTCAAGCTTCGCGATTACCTCGCGAAACGCTTTAAAGGTTGGAAATCCGAGAATCGCGGATTCTACGAAGAGAAAAAACGTCAAGATCAACCTGTGATCGACGCCATCAGCGATCTAGGTAAAGAAATTAAAGGCGTCACGGAACAAAATAAAAATTTGATCAACGAACTCGTACCACTTGCAGCTAAAAGTTACACCCTACCCACGCCCATTTCGAGCATTCCTTCGACGCCGTTCGAACTAAGAGACGTACCGGCACGACGTCGAGCCATAGGTAGCACGCCGTCGTCTTTGGATAAGATCGAGTTGGGACCTTTAGCACGAGACTACCTGAGCACGGGAAAATTCGACAAAGATGAAGTGTTCGGATTGTATCCGAGCATGGAGAGCAATGAAGGCGGCGGTGTGGTTTGGAAGATTGGAAAATCGAAAGTCACCTTCGAAGGCAACGACATTAAAGTTAATTTAGGCGATAAAGATAGTTGGAACAGGTATCCGGGTACGGTGGGACTGTGGGAACTCGTTGCCAAAAAGCAGCCGAAAGATTACACCGACGAAGATTACCAGAGTTACAAGGAAATTTTGATCATGACGGATGCCTTATACCAGAACAACGACGCCTCGCAGAATAGGGTGAAATCGAGCAGCGGCGAGAAGTACAGAAATCTCATCAAACCGATTTGGAACCAGGTGAAAACAGGCAGCGGCGTCAAACTCTACAACACCCTGCCCAAAGAGTTTGTGTGGGTGGACGACGTGCGCAAGCTCATAGACCGATTGTTGGTTATTGCAGGAGAGGAGAATGCAGGCAATCGTAATTTCTACAACGAGAAGGTAGGAATTGTGGACATGATCAGCACAAAACTTTCCAACTTCATCGTGAACGACGACAAGGGCATAGGTTACCTCATTAAAATTATCAACACGCTGCCTCCAAGATTCTGGAACGTGGCCGAAGGAAAGGGACTCGTGAACGACATCATCAACAAGTTACCTTTCGAGATGCATTTACCCGGCTACCAGTACTGCGGACCGGGTACCAAACTCAAGAAAAGATTGGAGAGAGGAGACAAGGGTGTGAATCCGTTGGACGCCGCATGCAAAGATCACGACATTGCCTACAACACCACTCGCACCGATCTGGATGCACGTCACGAAGCAGACAGAAAGTTAGAGCACGCAGCTTTCGAAAGATTCGTTAGTAGAGATGCTTCGCTGGGAGAAAGAGTTGCAGCACTGGGCACCACCATCGCCATGAACACAAAACAAAAATTTGGATGGGGTGTGTAGAAATAAAAAAAATTCTCGAACCTTGAAAAAAATTTCTTCGGTATATAAATAACACTACGTAAAAAAAAAAAAAAAAAACTCCAGTTGTGTTTGCCATTTATAAAAAAAAATGAGTAATCAATCACTAGACGCCCAAACATTAAAACAAATGCTAAATTCATCAGTCGAATATGTAAAAATTCAGGAATTGGAAGTGGACAAAGCTTACACGATAACTTCCGGTTCAATTGTTTCTACCCAGTATGGTCCCAAGGCGCGTCTGTTGCTCAACGCACAATACAGTCTATTTTTACCAGATCGATACGCTAACATGTTATCCGACGAGAAGCTAGCTATTTTAATCGAGAACAAAACTCGAATCGTGTACAAGGGTACAAAGGAACTTCTTGGTAAGAAAACAAAGCACGTAATAGAATTTGTGTAACGGCTCTGCGCGGAGTATATCCTTGAAAAAAAAATTACACGGAACAAAAAAAAATCTCAGAACATTTATATATAAATAACATACCGAAAAAAAATTACACAAAACAAAAAAAATCTCAGAACATATATATAAATAACATACCGTGAAGATAACATATAGAGCATCAACATGAAGCCCAAGGGTGTCGTGTACCAGATACCATACTCCAATCTAAAAAATCTAGGTGCCCTCGATGGTTTACTCACCAAGAAACAACGCGAGAAGAAACGTTCTTGCTTGACGAAAGGACACGGAATGAAATTACTTCTCAGCACACCTCAATTGAAACGCTTGCAGCGTTCGCGGAAATAGCAAAAGATTGGAGGTTTCATATTCAGCATCCCAGCCATCCTGGCAGCATTGGGGGCCGTTGGAAGTTTGGCCGGCGGTAGCGCCGCCATCGCGAAAACCGTCATCGACTCGAAGAAGAACAAGGCAGAATTGGAAGAACAGAAACGTCACAACCTGGCTATGGAGAAGAAGGGGAAAGGTATAACCAAAAAACAAAAAAGCAACCTCGATGCTTTGAAGAAATATAAAAAAAAGAAGAAGCCCTGTCCAACTTCGATATTGAATCTCTGATCGAACTGTTGGGAATAAAGAACTTCAGGGGTGTTTTCATGTCCGATTCTCTACCCTCTGCTGTGAAGAAAAAGGAGTATGGCGTGGTCAACCTGGACAGTTACAAAAATCCTGGTACACATTGGATATGCTACCTCAAAATTGACGATAACAATGCATTTGTTTTCGATTCGTTCGGTGGCACACCACCTGCCAGGTTGGTGAAGTATCTCAGTGTTGCCAACCTCTACTACAATGACAAACGCATCCAGGGTTTCACCGATGTTAACTGCGGCCACCTATGCCTTTCCGTTCTCGCATACATGTCTAAAATAAATAACCCGTCGGTGGAAGATTTCCAGAAAGCATTGTGGAATCTTAAACACGATGGGCGTGTTCCAATCTTCGATCCTGAAACTCACGCTGCACGACGACATCGTCTATCCTAAATCCATAGCTCTGCGTGCATTCTACAGCATGTACCTCATACCTAACGTCACGCAGCACAACAACAAAATTAGCGTCGGAAGCGAACACATCATCGTCACGCCAGGCCAATACAATCTTTCCACTTTGCAAGCTCAGTTACCCAAAGGCACGTACCTTTCTCAAAATTCGGTCACGCACAGAGTGGAAATCGTGTCGGCGATGGAGACCGTAGACCTGGGCACCATGGGAGAACTTTTAGGTTTCGAGAACGACACCAAACTCGAAGCCGGCATCAAACACACGGCAACCAACATTCCTAAATTTCTAGCCATAGAAACTCTAAACGTTCACTGCAACGTGGCAGAAGGCATGATCACGAAATCTTCGGACGGATTGTTAGGAAGTCACAAGCAGACGGGAATCATAGCCACGTTCAAACCCAGTTCCGAATTCATGGAACCGATCATCTACACGCCCTCTTCGCCGATCTATTTTCCAGTATGTCGCAACCGCATAGACGACATAGAGTTGGTGGTGACAAACGAGAAAGGAGACGTGGTGGATTTCGCAGGTGCAACAACCACTGCCATCGTGGAGATCAACGTATAATAAATAACACGCATAGAGAAAAATGGAGCAAATCGAAAGTTACGAATTGCAATCTTTCCCTCCCAACCGTCGCACGTTCGCCAATCTCAACGAAGCGAACAGGGAGATCGAATACGACGTGGACGTAGGCGACGGGTTTGTTCATCCTCACAGAGCGGACCTCTACCTTCAATTCGACGTGGTGAAGAAAGAAAGCGGAGACGCATTTCCACCCAATGCAAATTTGATACTCGTGGACAACTTCGTGCCTCACCTATTCTCGCAGGTGGAGGTGAGGAAACACAACACCGTCATAGACAGAATAGACTATCCAGGCATCACGTCGACGGCAGTGGGAACATTGAAATTATCCAAAACGGACGCAGCATACTACCAGGCGGGAGGATTCGAAGCGGGGACCAAAATATCGACTAGAAGTCACACGGTGCTCTTTCCCATCCGTCTGCTGCCGGGATTCTTCTCGGACTACAAGGAGATCATGTGGAAGGGAGGATTGCGCGTCACGTTTCGAAGAGCGGCCAACGACAACAACGCACTGATGCGATACACCAACTTGAACGCCGACAGCACGCCGATAGCCAACACATTACCCGAAGCAGCCAAGTGCGTCATCCGGAGCATGGAATTGAGAATGCCGATCGTGGAATACGAAACAAACTACGCCCTCAAGTACAAAGCGGAGATCTTGAAGAGTCCGCAGGTACCGATTCACTTTCACGGTTACCAGTGCGTGCAGAAGATGGCGTCGGGGAGTCACATGGAATTCGACGTGACGACACAGTTCAACAACATACAGTTCGACATGCCAGATTTCGTCGTAGTGCTCTTTCAAACCGGTCGCGATAACAACCAGGAAAAAAATTCCAGCAAATTCGACGACTGCAAGATCAAAAACATTTATCTCAAGAATGGACGCAACGAAGTCTTCCCGCGCGAGAATTACAACCTCGACATGACCAAAGACGATTACCTCAAACTTTACGAAGCTTACACCTCTTTCAAACGCGTGACCGAGGGAAGCATGGACATGTACTACACGCCCAGCGAATTCAAAACCCGCAGACCCATGTTCGTCATCAATACCACGAAGAGGAAGCAGGTGGTGGTCAACGATCGAACCAACATCAAGGTCGTCTGCGAGTTCAACAGTCCGTTGCCCGAGGACACCGTATGCAGTGTGATCCTGGTCGCCGAGAAGTCCTTCGTCCACGACGTGAAGAACGAGAGGGTCACAGAGCAGTTTTAACAAGTTTTTACATTTTTTCTTGCACAATAAGAAATTTTTGTACTAGCACAATCAGTTTCAATGGCACAATACGAAAATTTCACTAGTTCAAGATCAATTACAATATCAATTTCATCACTTATCAGTTACAATATCTTTTTGCACTATAGCACAAAACAATCAGAAAATTTGCACAAAAATTTTGTTGTTGGTGTTTTTACATGAGAAAATTAACAATAAAATTTTTTTATCGTTTCAGATGCTGTCGAACATCAAAAACACATACACATACACATACACACACACTAAAAAATAAGCATGCAACTTTATTTGTAACATACACATACATTCTCCATCTTCATCAAGAAAATATTATAATAAACATAATTATTTTTATCTATATCTCACAATAAAACTCTATATCCAAAAATATTACAACATCAAAATAACACTAGAGTCGCTAGTACACGTTGCATGCATTACGGAGGTCCTCTGTAGGGTTTCATGGAAGTTTGGGGGGGGGGAAAAAAAACACGTGAAACTCTACAGAGGTGCGGCTATCTAGAACCGCAGCCATTAGAACCTTTTTGGGTTGGGCACCACGCACCCTGGCGGGGTTAGGGGCCAGGCATCCTAAAAACAACAATTATTATTTGTTTTTGCTTGGGTCACAATACGAAAATAATAAGAAGCGCCAGCGCGCGCGCGTGTGTGTGGCACATCGTTCCCGAGAGAGGTTTACAAAGCTCACGATATACAAACATTGGTGTCCCCGAGACTTGGAAGATTACGATAAGATGCATTCATACTTCAAGAATAAGAGGATGAGAGGATGAGAGGATGAGAGGATGAGAGGATGAGAGGATGAGAAGATGAGAAGATGAGAAGATGAGAGGATGAGAGGATGAGAGGATGAGAGCTCATCTTTCACCCATCACTGCTTTTCTGCGCCGTGAAACATCATCGGCGTAATAAATGAGGCGCGAAACGGGGAGAGAAAGTGAGTTTTTGAGGTTTTTGTGGTCGTTTGGTCAAGAAATCAAAGTTGTCGTCAAAGGCATATTTACTATCTACTTGAGAAAATCAAATCCGATTTCTCCAACTTATTTCACTTTCAAATGAACGCACTGCATTGTTGATGGAATATATGATGCCGACTATACAGAAGGCTGGTACGCTGGCACTAAGTACTCTACAGCAATCAAAGGGTAATTTTTTTGGAGGGGACATGGTAAATCAACTTCTGTTTTCATCTTCTGTAGAAAGTAATGGCAGCTAGTACATAAGAATAACCAGTCAATTAGATTGAATTATTGATGTGGTTTGCCTTACTTCGATTTTTCTGCCATGCCAAGGTCAGGATTCGAAACCGGGATCCCTGACGTCAAGTGCGGTGTGCTAATCAGCCAGTTACAGATTTGTGAATAATAACTAGACCTCGGATTTTTAGGATCTAAAAATTATGCTTTTAGGTTCATAAAATAGGCTCTAAAAATCCTAAAATAGGCTCTAAAATCCTAAAATAGGCTCTAAAAATCCTAAAATAGGCTCTAAAAATCCTAAAATAGGCTCTAAAATTCCTAAAATAGGCTCTAAAATCCTAAAATAGGCTCTAAAAATCCTAAAATAGGTCCTAAAAATCTTAAATTAGGCTCGAAAAATCCTGAAGTAGGTTCAAAAAAATTTAAAATACTTCAAAATTCCTGAAAAATGCTGATTAGATATAGTCACCGGCAATGAAAATGGGACACCTATATCCTGAAATACGCACTATCTTGCATAACGTTATGTGTGTTGCCTAACCCTACGGCGATGGCAGAACTTGACATTGGAAATTTGCTATAAAAATCCACTCTTCGCCGTATAGTTAGGCAACAATCTATTTTCATGTTATCGACAGTCAAATTCCGCAATTTTGTCTGTGAGGATCATCTTACATGCTGATAATAATCTTACAACAAGAACATAGTGAATGGTGCAAACGTCAGTGCTGAAATGTTAGTTCGCAAGGCATGAATGCCATAAGGCACCGAAGTGACGCGGAAGTGAGCAAGACCACACAGATCAGACCACTTTGGATTGTATAGGTAACAGTGGCACCAGATATTTTGCTTTGTTTAGAGCTTTGAAAAATCACCATGGACTTGCCTCTCTGCGACATAAAGATCTTGTAAAACTTTTGAAAATACATAAAAACCTAAAAAAAAGATTTGATTTAGGCGCATAAACCTAAAATAGGTTCTAACAAGCAAAATAGGTTATTTTAGGCACTATAAAACTTCATCAGTTGTTGCGTTTTTTTTAACGAAACGCTGACGTAACTTATCATTTCTTACATGCCTGTAAAGGAAAAAATAAGTTAAAAACCTAAAATCCGAGGTCTAGTAATAGCAATGGATAATATGGGCAATATGGGCCATTGGGAAGGGGGAAGGGGGTTAATTACTCCAAGGTTGATAAAGTCATTGGCTTCCAAAGTGTGTGCCGCGAAATGTTCCAATATCTTCACTGAAATGACACTTACTTCCACATGGTTTTAGTACCTTTTACATATAAAATTTTTCTGAATTTGAAATATGTGTTCATTCTTTAACTTACGGCAAGCCACCTAACCGCAATAACTGAGCATTGCAAGTGTCATATTCTGACTTGGGCGCCTCGCGAGAATCTTGAAAAACTAAGGACGCCGTGAATATGCTTCACTCACGCCTACCTACTTAACGTACAACTCCTAAGGATTCGGGTTGCCAAATCCTAAGGATTCGGGTTGCCAACACCTAAGGATACGGGTTGCCAACTCCTAAGGATTCGGGTTGCCAACTCCTGAGAATTCGGGTTGCCAACTCCTGAGAATTCGGGTTGCCAACTCCTGAGGATTCGGGTTGCCAACTCCTGAGGATTCGGGTTGCCAACTCCTAAGGATTTGGGTTGCCAACTCCTGAGGATTCGGGTTGCCAACTCCTGAGGATTCGGGTTGCCAACTCCTAAGGATTCGGGTTGCCAACACCTAAGGATTCGGGTTGCCAACTCCTAAATATTCGGGTTGCCAAATCCTAAGGATTCGGGTTGCCAACTCCTGAGGATTCGGGTTGCCAACTCCTAAGGATTCGGGTTGCCAACTCCTAAGGATACGGGTTGCCAACTACTAAGGATACGGGTTGCCAACTCCTAAGGATTAACATTGCCAACTCCTAAGGATTCGGGTTGCCACTAAGGATTCGGGTTGCCAACTCCTAAGGATTCGGGTTGCCAATTCCTGAGGATTCAGGTTGAAAATCCCTAAGGATTCAGGTTGCCAACTTCAGAATTGCTATTATCTTCTTTTTGAAATCAGGTTAATTCACAGTACCTAATCGATTTTTCTTCAGTATTTTATTTTCTAGGCTTCAGGCTTCGCAGATAGCCTAGCTAGCCTGGAATATACGCTCCTGGGCCATGCACATTCTCGATATCGGCCATATTGTAGTGTAACTACCCATTCATTACAGCGTATGTGAGCCCCAGAGCGACTCTATGAAGGAACATTGTCGGATAATTCCGACCAGAATCCGGGTCTCTCGCATTCCAGTCAAACGCCCTGCAGACTGAAGTACAGTAAAACCTCATTAATCCGAACAGGCAAAGGGGGAAACAAAGCAGAAAGCAAGGTTTTAAATGTAGCTAGAAGTCAACAAGAGAACTTCCCAAAGAAAAGGCAGTCAACCACTGATGAAATTCTGTTTCCCGTAGACTTTGTACTGTATATTGTATTTAGGCCTGTGCCCTTTAAATACACCATAATAAACGTGTTTTGTTGTTATGAACGGAGTTTTAGTGCACTTTCTACTGCTCTTTTAGGTTATTTCAGTTCAACTTATCCCCTCATTACTCCGGATTAACGAGGTTTTACTGTACTAAGGTTTATGATGAGGTGAGTGTCACAAATTTGCTAGAAGGGAGAATGCAGAGACGGTCACTATGAAATGTTCATGAATTGCATAGACTTCGAACTCAGAACTCGTGATTTCTTGGTGTGTTGCGCAAACCACTCAACCAGTTTCAAGTTTCATATTTCTATCTAACGCAGTTTTCGAGATGCTAGTTCGATCAAGAGTTCTGCCTTTTCTTCTTTCTGAATACAACGTCGAACGCTTCCCATCTCTCGCCTGGTCAACGGATGTGGACCCTCAACGAAGAAGGATGTTTATGCCGTGAGGTGAACCAAGGCCAACTTGCGGAAATATGTTTCGTCAGCGCGTCCTGTGCATCTATCTGCAGTAAAGTTTATATTAAATCGACAAAGTTCAGAGCAACATCTGTTTGGACACATCTTGTATCACCTACTGGTAGTTCCCACGCGTAGATGAGAAAACAACGGACAACTTGTGCACGTGTTGGGCACGTGATACAGGTTCTAAGAGTATCTTTCTCTCTACATACACACACATACACAGGGTGTCCATAAAATCTCGCTGCGACACACAGAAAACGAAATGCATGGATCTATTTGATTGCACCTGGAACGCATCGACTGATGCACTAAGATGTGCTTTTTTGGTCTTTGCCAAGAATTAGGTTTACATTTTGATGCATCTTTCTCGACAATGCTCTTCAACATTTGGTCTGAGTAACAGACTTTATGCATTTTTTTGTTTCAACTAATGCATTTTATTTTGTCGGTCCATTGCAAGTTATTAATAATTAAATCAAGAAGACTTAGATGGATAGGCCATGTGGCACGAATGGGAGAGGAAAGAAGAGTTTACAGGATTCTTGTTGGGAAACCTGATGGTAAGAGACCTGTAGAAAGGCCAAGACGAAGATGGATGGATAACGTTGAGATGGACCTAATGGAAATCGGTAAGGATGGAAAAGATTGGATTGATCTTACCCAGGATAGGGACAGGTGGAAGACTTGTGTTTCTGCAGACATAAACCTTCGGGTTTAAGAAGGCTAGAAAGTTAGCCTTTCACAATGTTGAACTCTGTAATTTGAGAAAACTTTTGAAGAGACGAGACATTGGAATTTCGCGGTTTTAAATGTCGGTGTTTCGTTCTGGGTCTCCACACATTCCTATTTTGAATATCCGTTAGCAAATGAATACAGGTAAATAGACAACATTACAACTTCTTCTTCCTCTATCTTCCTTCTCTTCTCCATGCTCTTTTTACTTTCTCTTCTCGCTTTCTAATTTCTCCTCTTCTCCCTGTTCTACTTCCCTTTTCTTTCTTTTCTCGCTTTCTTCTCCCTCCTCTTCTCCCTGTTCTACTTCATTTTTCTTTCCCTTCTCCCTTTCTTCTTCTTCATCTATCTTCCCTCTCTTCTCCCTGCTCTACTTTTTTCTTTCTCTTCTCGCTTTCTTCTTCTTCCTCTATCTTCCTTCTCTTCTCGCTGGTCTTCCCCTTCTCTCTTCTTTCTCTTCTCGCTTTCTAATTCCTCCTCTTCTACCTGTTCTACTTTCCTTTTCTATCTCTTATCGCTTTTCTATTCCTCTTCATCTCCCTGTTCTATTTCATTTTGTTTCCCTTCTCGCTTTCTTCTTCTTCCTCTTTCTTCCTTCTCTTTTCCCTACTCTACTTTTTCTTTCTCTTATCGCTTTCTTCTTCTTCTTCCTCTATCTTCCTTCAATTCTCCCTGCTCTACTTTCTTCTTTCTCTTCTCGCTTTCTTCTTCTTCCTCTATCTTCCTTCTCTTCTCCCTGCTCTTCCTCTTCTTTCTTCTCTCTCTTCTCGCTTTCTAATTCCTCCTCTTCTACCTGTTCTACTTCCCTTTTCTATCTCTTATCGCTCTTATTCTTCCTCTTCTCCCTGTTCTAATTCATTTTTCTTTCTCTTCTCGCTTTCTTCTTTTTCCTCTATCATCCTTCTCTTCTCCCTGCTCTACTTTTTTCTGTCTCTTCTCGCTTTCTTCTTCTTCCTCTATCATCCTTCTCTTCTCCAAGGCCTTCCGCTTCTCTCTTCTTTCTCTTCTCGCTTTCTAATTCCTCCTCTTCTACCTGTTCTACTTTCCTTTTCTATCTCTTATCGCTTTTTTATTCCTCTTCATCTCCCTGTGCTATTTCATTTTGTTTCTCTTCTCGCTTTCTTCTTTTTCCTCTTTCTTCCTTCTCTTTTCCCTACTCTACTTTTTCTTTCTCTTCTCGCTTTCTTCTTCTTCTTCATCATCTTTCATCCTTCTCTTCTCCCTACTCTACTTTTTTCTTTCTCTTATCGCTTTCTTCTTCTTCCTCTATCTTGGTTCTCTTGTCCCTGGTCTTCCTCTTCTCTCTCCTTTCTCTTCTCGCTTTCTAATTCCTCCTCGTCTACCTGTTCTACTTAGCTTTTCTATCTCTTATCGCTTTCGTATTCCTCCTCATCTCCCTGTTCTACTTCATTTTTCTTTCTCTTCTCCCTTTCTCCTTCTTCTTCCTCTTTCTTCCTTCTCTCCTCTCTACTATACTTCATTTTCCTTTCTCTTCTCCCTTTCTTCTTCTTCTCTCTCGCTACGACACCGTTAAGCAGTACGGGCTCGGGATGGTCAAAGCTTCGCGTTAACGTTGCAAACTACCTTAGTGTTGATGCGCCCGTAAGAGTATTCGCTGCGATCCTATCAGCCACAAAGCTACGAGCGTCGATTAAGTTCAGAGGGCGCTTCCGACTGATACAAAAACTTTTCAAAATGGATTTGCATTCGGGGAAACCGAGGTGGAAAATTCCTACGGAAACCTCACACTCCGTCCTCCTCCTCCTCCGGGAAAGAGAAAGAGAGAGTGGCAAGTTCACTCTTTCCTCTCCTCTCCGTTTCTTATTCAGACAAAACGCTTGTTCCGCCACCTATCCGGAAACTTCAATAATTCATAACCCCACATCTCCTTTCGCCAGCCACCTGTACCGAAAGACGTTTCGATCGCTCGATCACGGTCTTAAGGGGATTTCCCTCTCCAGAACGCTTTACTTCCGCGAAAACCGAAAATTATTCAAGCCGCTTCTTCATTCTAGCTGCCCTAAACATTCAGTGACCAGGTTCCGTAAAACGTTTGCAAATATCTGCCCACGGAACTCAACAGGATCGAGCTTCAATTTTTTATTTTAGAAAGTTAACAGCGAGTCCCTATGGAGCCGTGGGCGACCCCTGTCTGAGACGGCAGAAAGCGATAGCCTTTGTGGAGAAGAAAAAAGACGTAGCAGTATCCTTGCGTTTATGCAACCCACGCAACGTCTGTGTGTTGCGGGTTCGGTATTGTGTAGGCGCTCTTTCGTTTGCGATAGGCGGAAAATTTAACATGCAGTGGGTGATCTTCACTTTTCCAGTTCTTATAGTCCAGGAAAACTCAATAAAATTAAAACGTTAAATGAGCCAAGGCTGGTTTGATATCTACGTAGCGAATGTCCAAGAGTTTAGACATTGTTTTCGCATCTATTGATTGATTGATTGAATTGATGTTTTAAGTCCACTTTATGCACAGTGAGGTAGGGTTGTATAAGGTCCAGGAACTCATAAATACTAATGGGTTCTGGAATGGCTGCAGGACCGGAACCTTTTTTCTTGCACAATTTAATTCGGTCCAGGAACAATTAAAATACGGTCCAGGAATTTTTTTTCAATGTAACAATACGCAACCTGGACCGAATTAAATTGATGCGGGGGAAAAAATTCCTAAACCGAATTGAAATTCTTCCGTAAAAAAGGTTCCTGGACCGTATTTAAATTCATTCAGAAAAATGGTCCCTGGACCGTATTTAAATTGATCGGGAAAACTGTTCCTGGACCGAATTGAAACACTTTACAGATAAAAAGGTTCTTTACGGTCCACAACCCATTTACGCTAGCTGATTCTCTCTCCTGGACCGGAATTGAATTTATTTAAAATTCCTGGACCTTTAACAATCCTGCAGTAAGGTTAATCGGGACTGGACCTACAGTTTGAAGTGTGATCCGAACCACTATATGCCTCCATCGGGTATCGAATCCGGGACTCCTTCATTACAAGGCGACGACGCTACCACTGCGCCATCGGGGAGGCCCTTTTCGCTGGCTGAATCTGGCAAAATCACCTGAAATGTTTCTTGCGGGGGGATAATTTAAATCGATTTAAAATTGATTTTTTACATCTTGGGTTAATCGCGACGATGAACTGTTCAAATGGATGATAGATATCATACCTGACCAAGGTTCGAACGCGGAACCTATGGATTCGTAGCTGTTTACGCCGACCTCTCCGCCACAAAGGTCGATGGCTTGAAACGTAAGTAAATGGAACGTATGACCTGATTAACTCTTATATAGTTGAAAAATAACATAAGGGTGTTTCCAAAAACATTAATAATTGTTTGGTATTAACTTTTTTTTAGGGAGAATCAGGAATCATAAAACAAGAAATCATCAGTGGCATAATATATACTTATAATACATACAGCCACAGCAATTACAATGCTCCAAAGAATATTAGTAGCAGAAGAATAAGAAAGGCTTCGAAGAATGATGTAGAAACTTATCAAAAAATACAGGCTCGACCTGGACTGGAACCCGCGTCTCTGGCATACCAAGCTAGCTAGGGATGGGTGATGTTGATTAGGGGTGTATCCAGGATCGTCAATCTTCGGGGACAAGGGATTGTAAACATAAGTTTAACCCCAAATGAGCAGATATCATGAAAACCTTTTGGTGGGAGTTAGGAGGTTTGAAACATTCACGATGAAAGAACCTAGACACACTTTCCCTCTTCAGATGTGGGAGTTTCCAAGTGCAAAGAAAGCTGTGTTGCCACACCTGATTTTTGGTCAGTTGTGAAAGACGCCTGCTGCTTTCAACATGCATTTTTCTTTCGCTGTTTAGGGAGGCGCAGGGAATGGAAGACCCATTCATTTGCTAACCGACGGCGACTGTTACGCTTTGCCGCGCCTTGGACCCCTAGCCGCTCTGAGGCATATGAGGTGTGGCTAGAAAAAAACCGGACTGTTGCTACAAAATCTTTTATTGGTTATTTTGTACAATACGAACATTACCCTCTTCAGAGTACTCCCCTGCACTATCGATACACCGCTCCATACGAATCTTCCATTGCTGGAAGCAGTGCTGGAAATAATTTTCTGAAACCATGTTCATGACCTCCGTCGCTTTTGTTTTCAAAGATTCTACGGTCGTAAATCTGTTTCCTTTCAGTGCTGATTTGACCTTTGGGAATAAGAAAAGTCGCACAGAGCAAGATAAGGACAATAGGATGGATTCTCTAACATTCGGATTCCATACATGGCCAAAAAAGCCTTGACTGACAATGCCGTGTGGACAGGAGCATTGTCCTGATGAAGAACCCATGACTTGCTTTTCCACAAATCAGGTCGTCATCTCCTTACTCGCTGATGGAGGCTCGTGAGCACCGTAATGAAATAATGTTGGTTGACAGTTTGACCTTCGGGTATTCAATTCGAATCAATTCACCGACATTTGCAATGTTTGATTCCGTTTTCGACGTGCAAGGCCGTCCAGGACGCGATTCGTCCGCGATCATTTCTCGTCCCTCTTTAAACCTTTGACACCACTCAAACAATTGAGAGCGTGATACACACTCATCTCCGTACACTTCCTTCAACAAAACATAGGTTTCTGTGGCGGATTCATAAGAAACTTCACATTGATACGCTGTTCCACTTTTACACTTAACATTTTTCCGACGGAGCACAGTTGCACGGTTCACTTCGTCCACAAGCTACAGCGGAACTGAGCACCGCGCACCCTGGACAATCACACAGTCGATAGGCAGGATATCACGTTATACACTCATGCCCCGCTTGACCTTGACGCGCTTGTCGTTTGTCGACAGCAACATCAATCCGTTTTTTTTTCTAGCTACACCTCCTATGTTTGGCAATGCAGCATACAACAAGAATTTCCCGTGACCATGGCAGCTGGACCAATCTGATTGGTTCAAGAATTCGTGTGACCCTACCTGCCTTTAGATCCAAAGGCAACAATAAGGTTTTTCATCGTGCGGGCTTTATTTTGTAGGGGGGAGGGGGTGAATAAATCCTCTGAATAGGGTGACAATTACAGCGAGCGAGAGGAATATGATTCATATGAGTACAAGTCCAATCCTGGTTAACACTTATGGATACAGTTAATTTGAATTCAAGCTGCTTTGAAATATGTGTTGCTCTACATGTCTCGATAACATGAAAACACATTGGGTAAGCCCCCTTCCTCCCCCATAGTGGCAACCATGAATCGGATGCATTAAGGCTAATCGTTAGTAATGAGCATCTCTAACCTATTCAGTGCGCAGTGATGAAAACAGAGCAAAAATATTTTAAGGATTACAAGTTGAATTGAGACACACGCGTGCTGCAAATCGATCTGTTTTTCCGCAGCGGAATAATGAAGAAAGGGATGCCTTTAGTTTTAAAGTAAGCGTTTGCCTCAGTGAAGCCAAACCAGCGAGGAATTGAAAACGCTGACTGCGTGAGCTTCACCTGTTGAGCAAGGAACACAAAGAAGCCGAGAGATGATGGCGGTGGATTATTGAATTAAGCCGTTCCTTCAAATCCTAGGAAGACCTCGGCTAAAACCCTGTCGCTTTGAGTTTGCCGGGAAGAAAGATGGAAAGGATAAAAAAAAAAGCAGCTTGTGAATGTAGCTGAGACCAACATTTCGCCTGTTCTCTCGGGAGAATTATTCATTTCTCAGTCTGCAAACGAGGTTTCTGGGAGAGAAAAACCTGGAGCGTTAAGAGGACCCTTGCAGGAATCCTTTAAGCTCCGGTTGTCTTCAGATTGGTTTTTCATACCAATCGCGTCACACGCTCCGTTGCACATTACTGCCGGACATGGTTTACGCAAAACCATGCAGATTTGTGAGCAAGGATGTTGAAAGTGTGCAGGTTTCAGGTTTGCAATAAGGTCGATCTGGGTTAAATTCCTGACGCAGAGGAATTCTTGTAAACTTCACTGGTCCCGCATCTAGTGCTGACAAAGTTATTCCCAGTTACTACTTTCTGTTCTTTTGTGCATGCGTAGCAGGTTGCTTCGCATATTTCTGGACATCATGCACATGGCATGCAGAAATGTGTTTTGAAATGCATTGAAGAGAACGGTCATCATTTTGAACATTTGCTCCTTTAAACATTTATTTGTGTACCTCGAATGATAACTAATTTGTATTACATACTTAATTTTGTTGTTAATATGAAATTGTTCCTTGAAGCCAAAGAGTTGGAACAAATTAATATTATTTATTGTTACACAAAAACAAATTTCAAACAATTTTCTTTTTGCCGAATTCTTTGCACACATTTTTTGAATAAAATTCGTTTTTGAAATGTTCTCAATGGAAAATAAAACTGTTATTACATAAAGGGAACAAAATGAAACTGAAACTACCAAATGTTTATAAATGTTCGAAGGTTTCAATTTTTTTACAATTATTTTCGAACAAAAAAATACTTCTTTTTCAACACGGAATCAAAATATTTATCTATTTATTGAATTTATTTATTTATTGAAATTTCCAGTACAGCAGAAGCCATTTCAAACCGGAAAGAAACAACAGTAAAACAGTTCACTAGTGTTAAAATGAACACACGAAACAAGATAAAATAAAATAAACAAAATATAAATATAAACATAAACAAGTCAAGACAGTTCCAAGGTCAACAGATGTGTTTCACAAAAGCATTACCTACGTATATACAGTTTTTTCTATGTTGGTGATAAAAGATGGATATGAACTGAATATATCGGTTTGGTTTGAGATGACATTGAACTGATTTGGTAGCCTATGAAATAGTGAACGTTGAATGAGTGAGAGTCTTGGTGTTGTAGTGTGGAAAGTTTCCTTGCTCCGTGTTTTGTGTCTGGGCACTCTGAGGGAGAGTTCGTGGAGTGGGATGCTGCATCTTAAGTTTTCATTAATGATCTTGTATAGCAATTTCATATCTGCAACGTATCTACGTGATTCTGTAGTATTTATGTTTAAGTTTACAACCAGATCTCTCTTAGGTAGGTGTCTCAGGGCAGGCACTCTATATCGAACGATGGAGAGGAAAAAGCTGAGAACACGCTCGATCTTGGAGGTATGAGAAGAGGCAGCCATGTTCCAGATGGGTGAACAGTATTCTAGAATGGGGGACACAAAAGTTTTCAAGTAAATGGAAAGTGCTTTCGGGTTATGGATTTCGGTGAATCTGTAAAGTAAGCCTAGCATACGCATTGCCTTTTTTGTGATGGTTGATATGTGATTATCGAAAGTTAGTTTATAATCTATGAGGATACCTAGATCTCGGTGTTGTGCTTCTTTTACTAGAGTGCTGTCGGTGAGTGTATAATTACCTTCAAGAATGTTTTTCTTCAATGAAATTGTTATGTAAGAGCATTTCGATGGGTTTGTGGACAGTTTCCATCGCTTACACCATTCGGAGAATCTGTTAATGTCATTTTGAAGAATTTGCATGTCTGATGGCTGTTTTATTTCTCTCATAATCTTGCAATCATCAGCGAACATTAGAATTGTGCTTGAGTTGGGGGAATTAAAGAGGTCTGTGAGATCATCCAGATATAATACAAATAACAGAGGGCCAAGAACGCTTACTTGCGGCACACCAGATATAACAGGAAGCCAGTTAGAATTAGTTCCAGGAAGTATAACACGTTGTTGTCTATTTCTTGTTGTATATTCTTTCACTATTTTTAACGTGTTTCCAGTTATATTAAATCTGTTAGCTAATTTATGCAGTAAATAATGGTGATGCACTGAATCAAAAGCTTTGGACATATCAAAGTACACAACATCGAACTGATGACGATTAGTAATTGCGTTTATGGCATAGGATTGCATAGAAGACAGATTTGTAAGGCATGAAGAATTTGGAAGAAATTCGTGTTGTGCTCGGTTAATGTAAGGGAATGTGAATTTCAGAAGTCTATTTTTTAGAATCTTTTCACAGACAATAACAAGTGTGGAAAGGAGAGAAATGGACCTGTAACATGTAGTATCGTTTGCATTGCCAGATTTAAAAATAGGAATGATATTTGCTTTCTTCCATTGAGTGGGAAAGCAGCCTTCAGAGAAGCACCTATTGTATAACATTGCAAGAGGAGTAGCTAGCGAGTGAGCTGTTTTTTGAAGGAAAATAGTAGGAATATTGTCTGGTCCAGATGCTCGGTGAGAAGAAAAGGATGTAAGGAAGTGCAAGACTTCACCTGGTTCTGTAAAGACGGTAGAAAGAGAGTGAGAGCAGATTGATTTGATAGGCGGGTGATCTGAAACATAATTTGAAACAAAATTATTTTGAAATGTTTGATTGAATAGTTCAGCTCTATCATTACCAACAGCTGAAATGCCATTGTGTGTTGCTTCCAAAGGGATGCGTTTGGTTTGTCTCCGTGAATTCATCAATGTCCAGAATCTCTTCGGATTAGTAAGGAGTTCATTTGTGACTGTGTTTACATAATCTGGGTATTTCTGTTTCGTAAGGTCTTTACTATGCTTACGAAGTGCTTTGAAAGTGTTGTGTGTGTGGGGATTTGGGAAACTTTTCCACAGCTGCCATGCTCTCTTTTTGTTGTGCAACAGATGCTGTAACTCCTTATGGAACCACGGGGGAAACTTTTTACTTTTCATTGTTTTATGTGGCACATAGTCCTGAATTAGGGCATGAATAACGTCCGTAAACAGTTCGACAGCCTCAGTCACGTTCCCTTCGGAAAGCAGGTTCGAGTTGAAAAGGTCGTAAATGGGGGTGTAAAAAAGGTAAAAAGGTAAAGTGTTCCCCTGTGCATAGCACCACGCCATGAAGGCGTATAGGGGGTGTGGGGGTAACGCCCCACACTTTCTTGATCCGGTCGTGAATGGGGGTGATGTGATCAGCATCACGCCCCTGACCGCCTTTACCCCCCAGGGTTTCCCCCAGGTACCCATGTTATTCGACGCTGGGTGGGCGCCGGAGCCGCTTCCATCGTTAGAAAAGTTCCCGGATTTGAACCGGCCAGGGATCGAACCCGGGACCTTTAGCATGGTAGTCAGACGCGTTGCCGACTGAGCCACCGCGACGAATGGGGGTGTTCCATTTGAAATTTCATATTTACCCCGCACCCCCCACTGAGGGGTGGGTGGCGGCGAAAATTTTTTTGCGGCGTTGACTTACCCCCTCAATAGTAACAAACTTTTTTTCTGTGCAATTTTTCGATTGGATGCATTCTGCATGCGATATTCCATACTATCATTATAAATGGACCACCCGGTATATATAACAAAGGGTTTGTGAGATTCCAGTGTACACGGTATAAATTATATATATATATATATATATATATATATATATATATATATATATATATATATATACAGGGCTAGTCAAAATTATGTTAACACTAATGGATTGATTTCTCCCACTTAATTGTTAACATAATTTTGACTAACCCTGTATATATATGTATATATACATACATATACATATAATTTAAGGTGCGGAGTTACAGTCCCCATTACACATACTCAGACTCGAAATACATCTTCAAACACAAATCACAAACATTACGGAATATATACTTATCTACGATTAATTGTTAATTGTATTATATTAAAATTTCAAACTCAAATTTACCTAATAAACTTAAAGATATCCAATAATCTTCCGCCTGTGAGATAGTGCTCTTTGCAGAACAATCTAACAAAATAAACGGATTGAGAGAATTTTCCACGCGGTTTTCTTTCCTGTCCTCGATAAAAATAAAAGAATTGAAAAACTTGCCTCAGGGCATTTACCAATATTCACAAATTCAAATTCACGTCTACGGAGAAAAATGCAAGCAGAACTTACGCTTAATTCCTGGAATTCAAGGAATTCCCGGTGAGTAGCCACCCTGAAGGTGAGAACCGAACCACTATGTGCCTCCACCGAATATTGAACCCGGGACTACGTGATTTCAATGCGACTTTGTTAGTCCTGCTTATTACTTTCTGCTCATGTACGGAGGGCTACTGCGCGTCCTATTCACTACGTTCTACTCTTCTGCGCTTGTGCCAGTGGCTACTATGCATCCTACTCACTACGTTCTACTCTTCTGCGCATGTGCAAGTGGCTACTGCGCATCCTACTCACTACGTTCTACTCTTCTGCGCATGTGCATGTGGCTACTACGCATATCACTGCGCATCCTCTACATGAAGTGTAGAAAAGCCAGTGCTACTAACAACGTACTACTCTCCCGCGCATGCGCGAAATACTATTGCACAGCCTGCGGGCGAGGAATAGAACAAGCTTCCCCCGTTGTAAGAATTTTTACGTTATCTGCAGGATACCTTGCTTGAACAGTTTCATACCAAACTGCACATTAAAATTAACAAAATCACTCTTGTACTCGGCAGGCAATTGTATCTCCGTATTTTCCTTAAACTCTTTCTCCCAAAATCCGCAGTAAATAGAAATAAAAAATCAATCTTCTCTTGCGAAATGCTGCAGCCACACAATCTGAAATTCAATTTCCTCCCTCTCCCTTTCCCCCTCTTGCAACAACAATGGCGGATGCTGCAATTCCTGTGAGTGGGGGATTTATGTGCAGAGATTACATCTCAAGACTCGGTGACGAATGGGAACGTCTAATAAACCAAACTTAAGGAAACGCTATTGAGGCTTCTCTCCCAAGTGGATTTCAATTTCACCAGCAGCCTCTTGGTTTCCTCTGCATTGTGGAAGTCGTACATCAACCAGGGGAAGGAACCTCTAGGATCTATAAGCAGACTTATATAGTCTGAGCGCGTGGGTTGCTGTAGATCGCTGTGTCCATTTCCCAAGCCATGTTTTGTTCTGGTACAGGAACAATGGATGGATTTTTCAGCGAGTGTCCATAAAGGAGGAGAATGTTGTCAGATAAGATCCCTATCTACTTCAGTAAAATATACTATCAGGCAATGAATCTATTTGAGGAAACAAAAAGGTACGTTTACAAAAACAAAGTTGTTTAGTTCGTAAGTATTATGTATTAAATATTCGCAACAGGAACAAATGTCTTGATTACTGGAGCATTTAGTTATACATACATAAACATATTCATTATTTTATTATTTGTCTCTGTTTCTTTTCATTCTGTTATGTATCCATCACCACTAAACTGCACTTTGTTCTCTCTCTCTAGCCGGTTGGGCTACGAAGCCAGACCACCCTATGTCAGATGTCCGATAAGTAGCGTCTCTTGTCGTTCTCACCAAGCCTCAAAAAAAATTTCGTTCCAGTGAAGTTTTTAAGGGTCAAATCTCTATCTCACAAAGCCTGGAAGGGACTAATCTCGATCTCCCCAAGTATCTAAGGGTCTAGTCTCGTTCACCCCAAGGTTTCAAGGGTCTAGTCTCGTTCTCCCAAAGGTTTTAAGGGTCTAATCTCGTTATCCACAAGGTTTCAAGGGTCTACTCTCGTTCTCACCCAGTCTCGAAGAGTCTAATCTTGTTCTCCCCAAGGTTTCAAGGGTCTAGTCTCGTTCACTCCAAGGTTTCAAGGGTCTAATCTCGTTCTCCCCAAGGTTTTAAGGGTCTAGTCTCGTTCTCCCAAAGGTTTTAAGGGTCTAATCTCGTTATCCACAAGGTCTCAAGGGTCTACTCTCGTTCTCACCTAGTCTCGAAGAGTCTAATCTTGTTCTCCCCAAGGCTTTAAGGGTCTAGTCTCGTTCTCCCAAAGGTTTTAAGGGTCTAATCTCGTTCTCCCCAAGGCTTTAACCTTTTGACGCCCAAGCCCTTTTTCAATAGTAAGCCTCGGGGTACCGAGCCGATTTTGAGCAAAATGCAGAGTTTCAATTAAATGAGTGTAGATCGGAAGCTAATTGCCCTAGAGAGATGAGTGATATACCGTTGTACGCGGAATGAACCAGAGATTCAGACTATATAAATTTTTTGCAAATTCGGCGTATATGTGGTGGGGGGAGGGGCTAACTCTCAAAATTCCAAAATTTCGGGGAAAACACTGTTGTTCCCCCACCCCCCCTGAAGCAAAAAGTACATGACAGTGTCGACATGCACATGGAAATGATCGCTGACATGTAAGGAACACAAAAATATTTGCATTATTATCATATGACCAATGTAACTTGAGTTGTACCCCCAAAAGGGATGGTCGGCACGCCACTGATTCAAGCTTCAAAATGCATCGGTACCTTGAAATGACTATAGCTCAGAAACTAAATGCCCTAGAGATATGAAAGATATACCGTTGTACGCAGAATGAATCACATATTTAGGCGATATATAATTTATGCACATTCGGCGTATATATGGAGGGGGAAATCCCCTGAAAATACTTTTCTTTTTTTAAAAAAATGGGGTTTCGGCCCCCCGCCCCCGCCCGAAAAAAGGATATGAAAAGTTCAAAATGCACGTACAAATTATCGCTGGCATGTAAGAAACAGAAAAATATTTGCATCATTGTCGTACGACCAATGTGACTTGAGTTGTACCCCCAAAAGGAATGGTCGGGACGCCACTGATTCAAGCTTCAAAATGCAGCAGTACCTTGAAATGACTATAGCTCAGAAACTAAATGCCCTAGAGATATGAAAGATATACCGTTGTACGCAGAATGAATCACAGATTTGTGCGATATATAATTTATGCACATTCGGCGTATATATGGAGGGGGAAAGGGGGGAAATCCCCTGAAAATACTTTTTTTTAAAAAAAATGGGGTTTCGCCCCCCCCCCCGTCCCCCGAAAAAAAGGATATGAAAAGTTAAAAATGCACATAGAAATTATCGCTGGCATGTAAGAAACAGAAAAGCGTTGCTTTAGAACAACAAAGCCGGTCTTCCTTTGTCGGCAAAAAAATGACCTTGAAAAGAGACGCAAAAGAGAAGTCCCTTTTCCCGCCTTTCCCCTTACATTTTCATGAAGACAAAAAAAAATATGCAAAAAACCATTTCTGTTAAATACATGTGTTAGGAACAATATAAAAAAAATAAAATCGAAATTCTAGCCAAAAATAGAAAAGTTATAACGTAAAAACTACGACCTTGACACAGCGTCTCGATCGACACGCTTGGTACCCCGAGGGTTACTTTTGGGTATCTCGATCGAGACGCTTGGGCACCAAAAGGTTAAGGGTCTAGTCTCGTTCACCCCAAGGTTTCAAGGGTCTAATCGCGTTATCCCCAAGGTTTCAAGGGTCTAGTCTTGTTCTCTCAAAGGTTTTAAGGGTCTAATCTCGTTATCCCCAAGGCTTTAAGGGTCTAGTCTCGTTCACCCCAAGGTTTCAAGGGTCTAATCTTGTTATCTCCAAGGTTTCAAGGGTCTAGTCTTGTTCTCTCAAAGGTTTTAAGGGTCTAATCTCGTTATCCACAAGGCTTTAAGGGTCTAGTCTCGTTCTCCCAAAGCTTTTAAGGGTCTAATCTCGTTATCCCCAAGGCTTTAAGGGTCTAGTCTCGTTCACCCCAAGGTTTCAAGGGTCTAATCGCGTTATCCCCAAGGTTTCAAGGGTCTACTCTCGTTCTCACCCAGTCTCGAAGAGTCTAATCTTGTTCTCCCCAAGGCTTTAAGGGTCTAGTCTCGTTCACCCCAAGGTTTCATGGGTCTAATCTCGTTCTCCCCAAGGTTTTAAGGGTCTAGTCTCGTTCTCCCAAAGGTTTTAAGGGTCAAATCTCGTTCTCCCCAAGGCTTTAAGGGTCTAGTCTCGTTCACCCCAAGGTTTCAAGGGTCTAATCGTGTTATGCCCAAGGTTTCAAGGGTCTAGTCTTGTTCTCTCAAAGGTTTCAAGGGTCTAATCTCGTTATCCCCAAGGCTTTAAGGGTCTTGTCTCGTTCACCCCAAGGTTTCAAGGGTCTAATCTTGTTATCTCCAAGGTTTCGAGGGTCTAGTCTCGTTCTCCCAAAGCTTTTAATAGTCTAATCTCGTTATCCCCAAGGTTTCAAGGGTCTAGTCTCGTTCTCCCCAAGGCTTTAAGGGTCTAGTCTTGTTCACCCCAAGGTTTCAAGGGTCTAATCTCGTTATCCCCAAGGTTTCAAGGGTCTAGTCTCGTTCTCCCCAAGGTTTTAATGGTCTAATATCGTTATCCCCAAGGTTTCAAGGGTCTAATCTCGTTATCCCCAAGGCTTTAAGGGTCTAGTCTTGTTCATCCCAATGTTTCAAGGGTCTAATCTTGTTACCTCCAAGGTTTCAAGGGTCTAGTCTCGTTCTCCCAAGGTTTTAAGGGTCTAGTCTCGTTCTCCCCAATGGTTTAAGGGTCTAATTTCGTTCTCCCAAGGTTTCAAGGGTCTAATCTCGTTATCCTCAAGGTTTCAAGGATCTAGTCTCGTTCTCCTCAAGGTTTTAAGGGTCTAATCTCGTTATCCCCACGGTTTCAAAGGTCTACTATTGTTCTCCCCAAGTTTTTAAGAGTCCAATCTCGTTCTCCCCAAGGTTTTAAGGGTCTAATCTCGTTCTTCCCCAGATTTTAACGGTCTAATTTCGTTCTCCCCAATGTTTTAAGAGTCTAATCTCGTTCTCCCCAAGGTTTTAAGGGTGTAATTTCGTTCTCCCCAAGATTTTAAGGGTCTAATTTCGTTCTCCCCAATATTTTAAGAGTCTAATCTCGTTCTCCCCAAGGTTTTAAGGGTCTAATTTCGTTCTCCCCAATATTTGAAGGGTCTAATCTCGTTCTCCGCAAGATTTGAAGCGTCTAATCTCGTTCTCCATAATATTTGAAGGGTCTAATTTCGTTCTCCCCAATATTTTAAGGGTCTAATTTCGTTCTCCCCAATGTTTTATGAGTCTAATATCATTCTCCCCAAGGTTTTAAGGGTCTAATTTCGTTCTCCCCAAGATTTGAAGGGTCTAATCTCGTTCTCCTCAATATTTGAAGGGTCTAAGCTCGTTCTCCCCAATATTTGAAGGGTCTAATCTCGTTCTCTCCAATATTTGAAGGGTCTAATGTCGTTCTCCCCAATATTTGAAGGATCTAATCTCGTTCTCCCCAAGCCTCTAAAGGTCTAATCTCGTTTTCGCCAAGCCTGGAAGGGTCCAATCTCGTTCTCGGAAATGACTAATGATATAATCTCGTTCTCACCCAGTTTCGAGGGAGGGGTCATCTCGTTCTCCCAAAACCTCATAGGGTCTAATCTCGTTCTCGCCAAGTCTCAAAGGATCTAATCTCGTTCTCCTCAAGCCTCGAAGGGTCTGCGCTCGTTCTCTTCAAGTCTAGAAGGGTCACACTCGATCTCCTCAAGCCCCTAAGGATCTAATCTCATTCTCGACCAGAATTCCAAAAGACCGCCTCGGTCACTGCACCATCACCATTTCCCTCCATACTGTTCCAATTCCACCCTGCACGAAGCAGCGAAAAGAGCAGGCACATAAAGTTGAAACTGGAGCACATACGCGACATCCAGCAGAGAGGAAGAAAACGCCAGAAGTCTTCATGGAATCATGCCCGCACATAACCTCAAGAGGGCAAAAGAAAGCACACGCTTGTGCTAGTCTTATTTTTGCTTCCCCGTTTCTTCGTACTCTGCGAGTTCGTCGAACGCACCGAGACGAGGAAAAAAGGTCTCTCCGCACGAATGAAATAGGCCGAATGAGCCTCTGAGCGGGCCCTCTGGTTGGGAGGGCTCAGTGATATTATGCAAATGCTCCGTTCCGTAATGTACCAGTCTGCGGAGGAAAGGTTTTCTCTATTCTCTTCCCGTGAAGACGGAAAAAAGACAGCGACCAGTATAGGGCGTGGGACTCAGCACAGAAAAGATACCTAATTATTATTCACAATTATCATTCGCTGCTAATTTTATTATTTATAATAATACACACACATAATATACAGGGTGAGTAAAAAAGTCCATTAACACGCCCTATAAAAGGTAACGGAGTAAGGCTGAGTACAGGTGGTCATGATAGAAGCAGGTTAGACCCTGGGGGAAGCATAGTTCCATGTGTCAAGCCTAGGTCCGCCATTTTGTTGGCCGCCATATTAAATTCGGCTCAAACATTTTTAAGTGCTAAGAGGGTCATATGATATATCAAATCAGGCTAGAATTTCACGAGAAATGCAGTGGTGAAGGTTTTTTAGACGTATCTGCAACCAGTAAAAAAGTTATGAATGAATGCTTGTACACGTTTCCCCCTTTCTCGAGGCGTTAGAGAAAAGCATTAAAATAGCTCTAACGCGTCAGTACATCATACTGACTTCTGGTGACGTCTCGGGTGAGAAGTTCACGTGTCATTGCACATGATTTTACAGAAAGTGTTAAGGGACTTTTTACTCACCCTGTATTATACATATGTACTGTAGTGTACTTTATTCAATTCCTCATTTAGCGTCGCTTTTCTTCCACTTTCGGCTGGTCGCGACGACAAGGATGATTAGAATTGTAATATGATGAGATGGATTGAGGAATAATAAAAAGGCATATGGACGACACAACACAATTCCAACAGCGGATTATATTGGTTGAATGTCCAGGGGCCAGAGCCTCGTCAACCTGCAATTTTTTGCAAATATTACATGTGAGTGTCTTCAGGAAAGGTCACTCCTACATTAATGTAAAGGTGGTTGTTTTCTTTTATCGGTTAATGGTACATTTTACAGTATTTTATAGGTATTTTGAATTCTTGATTTTCGAAAATCAAATTGCCACTGTACCTAGTATAGTACATTTTCATTGTTAGTTTTTTCTGTAGACTTTTGCCTCAAGTGCAAAGAGAAACTGGAGTTAAATCTGATTGATTTGCATTATTTTACTTCGCGTCTAGTGCCACTTTTGGCTAATTTCAAAGATAGGGATGAGTGATGATATGATGAATGGACACTCACAAACAGGCATGCCCACGCCGGGATTCGAACCCAGGACCCGTGGCATCGTAACGCGATGTGCTAAACACTCCGCTGCGAGGATCGGCCGGAGTTAAATCTAACTTCTGGCTTAGCAACATGGGCCCGCGTAGCCAAATGGTTAGCGCTCTGCCTTTGGTGCGAGCGGTCCAGGGTTCGCTTCCCGGTGGCCCGCAAGCGTCGTGAATAATTGGGGAGCTGCTCGGTAAGGAGACCACGTGTCGCCCAATGAAGAAGTCGCTCTGGCCCTTAGAGGGATGTTGCGTCATGTGGTTAGTTTAATTGGCTTAACAAAAGACACGTGATATACATGAGTTACTGCACATTTAAGGTGCTTGTAATTCATACACCTTGTCCCGGGACTCTACGGAGCATGCGAACGAAAACAAGTCCTCTGCGCAAGTAGGACTTAGACGGCTCGACCAATGAACACGTGAGGAGAAGTGAGTGCATGGATGGGAAAACACAACTACAGCTACCAGCACTGCTTTGCTCCCCCACTCGTTTTCTCCCCTTCTCCTCCGTCATGCGCGGCCTTGCTCCACAGACTCCCGAGACTGGGCGTAGTTACTGAAATGAAAAATTGTTCATGCTTCACAATGACTTTATGGACATACCGAATTATTTTGCATTCGATACTGTCAAAGCCTGACATGAAATACATTAGTAACGTTTGTTGCTCTGATGCTGACATAGTGAACCAGTAAAGTATGGCTTGTGCTTCACTTGTGTGTCGAAAATAAAACCATCTGTTGGTTCTAACTTGGGTAGAAGAGAGAAGAAGAGAAAAACCCGCTCATAATCAACGGAAGGAACAGAGGAAAATTAATCGCTTAATTAGTGTCGGAAGACTTGTCTTTAAGACGAAGCTGGTGCGAACAATAGCTCATTTCTCATCAAATTAACCGACGGAGGCGTGCCGGAGATTACAAACGGGCCATTTCACTAATTTCAAACAGTTCAGGGCAAGAGACAAGACGGAATTCAATCTGTTAAGCTTGGAGAGAAAAGGGAGTCTGTCTTGGTCCATGGAGTCGGTTGAAATTTAAAACTGCATGGAATGGATTTACTCGCATGGCTCTTCTTTAAAGTTGAGGGTATTACTTCGTCAGTAGTATACAGTGTATATAGAGTTTCGAACAAAATTAAATAAACTCTGGCCTTTAGTTCGTCAGAACCTTGACGAAGTATGAGGAGGCGTGTGACCACCAGATGTCACATGGCTGTTCTTACAAGAATTGGCAATATCGTAGGAGCACGTGGTTCCGAGTTTCTTTACGTTTGTTTGGGTCTATAGCAGTTAATGTGGGAAGATAAGGTCAGTTTCTCTTCAAGTTTGTCCAGAAGTGTAGCAGTTAAGGTGGGGAGATAAAGTCAGAGTTTCTTTAAGCTTGTCCGGAACTATAGAAGTTAACATGGGAAGATAAGGTCAGAGTTTCTTTAAGCTTGTCCGGAACAATAGAAGTTAACGTGGGAAGATAAAGTCAGGGTTTCTTTAAGTTTGTCCGGAACTATAGAAGTTAATGTGGGAAGATAAAGTCAGAGTTTCTTTAAGTTTGTCCGGAACTATAGAAGTTAATGTGGGAAGATAAAGTCAGAGTTTCTTTAAGTTTGTCCGGAACTATAGTAGTTAATGTGGGAAGATAAAGTCAGAGTTACTTTAAGTTTGTCCGGAACTATAGAAGTTAATGTGGGAAGATAAAGTCAGAGTTTCTTTAAGTTTGTCCGGAACTATAGAAGTTAATGTGGGAAGATAAAGTCAGAGTTACTTTAAGTTTGTCCGGAACTATAGAAGTTAATGTGGGAAGATAAAGTCAGAGTTACTTTAAGTTTGTCCGGAACTATAGAAGTTAATGTGGGAAGATAAAGTCAGAGTTTCTTTAAGTTTGTCCGGAACTATAGAAGTTAATGTGGGAAGATAAAGTCAGAGTTACTTTAAGTTTGTCCGGAACTATAGAAGTTAATGTGGGGAGATAAAGTCAGAGTTTCTTTAAGTTTGTCCGGAACTATAGAAATTAATGTGGGGAGATAAAGTCAGGGTTTCTTTAAGTTTGTCCGGAACTATAGAAGTTAATGTGGGAAGATAAAGTCAGAGTTACTTTAAGTTTGTCCGGAACTATAGAAGTTAATGTGGGGAGATAAAGTCAGAGTTTCTTTAAGTTTGTCCGGAACTATAGAAGTTAATGTGGGGAGATAAAGTCAGGGTTTCTTTAAGTTTGTCCGGAACTATAGAAGTTAATGTGGAGAAATAAAGTCAGGGTTTCTTTAAGTTTGTCCGGAACTATAGCAGTTAATGTGGGAAGATAAAGTCAGAGTTTCCTTAAGTTTGTCCGGAACTATAGAAGTTAATGTGGGGAGATAAAGTCAGAGTTTCTTTAAGTTTGTCCGGAACTATAGAAATTAATGTGGGGAGATAAAGTCAGGGTTACTTTAAGTTTGTCCGGAACTATAGAAGTTAATGTGGGGAGATAAAGTCAGAGTTTCTTTAAGTTTGTCCGGAACTATAGAAGTTAATGTGGGGAGATAAAGTCAGAGTTTATTTAAGTTTGTCCGGAACTATAGAAATTAATGTGGGGAGATAAAGTCAGAGTTACTTGAAGTTTGTCCGGAACTATAGAAGTTAATGTGGGGAGATAAAGTCAGAGTTTCTTTAAGTTTGTCCGGAACTATAGAAGTTAATTTGGGGAGATAAAGTCAGAGTTTCTTTAAGTTTGTCCGGAACTATAGAAATTAATGTGGGGAGATAAAGTCAGAGTTACTTTAAGTTTGTCCGGAACTATAGCAGTTAATGTTGGAAGATAAAGTCAGAGTTTATTTAAGTTTGTCCGGAACTATAACAGTTAATGTGGGAAGATAAAGTCAGAGTTTCTTTAAGTTTGTCCGGAACTATAGAAATTAATGTGGGGAGATAAAGTCAGAGTTACTTGAAGTTTGTCCGGAACTATAGAAGTTAATGTGGGGAGATAAAGTCAGAGTTTCTTTAAGTTTGTCCGGAACTATAGAAATTAATGTGGGGAGATAAAGTCAGAGTTACTTGAAGTTTGTCCGGAACTATAGAAGTTAATGTGGGGAGATAAAGTCAGAGTTTCTTTAAGTTTGTCCGGAACTATAACAGTTAATGTGGGAAGATAAAGTCAGAGTTTCTTTAAGTTTGTCCGGAACTATAACAGTTAATGTGGGAAGATAAAGTCAGAGTTTCTTTAAGTTTGTCCGGAACTATAGAAATTAATGTGGGGAGATAAAGTCAGAGTTACTTGAAGTTTGTCCGGAACTATAGAAGTTAATGTGGGGAGATAAAGTCAGAGTTTCTTTAAGTTTGTCCGGAACTATAGAAATTAATGTGGGGAGATAAAGTCAGAGTTACTTGAAGTTTGTCCGGAACTATAGAAGTTAATGTGGGGAGATAAAGTCAGAGTTTCTTTAAGTTTGTCCGGAACTATAACAGTTAATGTGGGAAGATAAAGTCAGAGTTTCTTTAAGTTTGTCCGGAACTATAACAGTTAATGTGGGAAGATAAAGTCAGAGTTTCTTTAAGTTTGTCCGGAACTATAGAAATTAATGTGGGGAGATAAAGTCAGAGTTACTTGAAGTTTGTCCGGAACAAAGGAAGTTAATGTGGGGAGATAAAGTAAGAGTTTCTTTAAGTTTGTCCGGAACTATAGAAATTAATGTGGGGAGATAAAGTCAGAGTTACTTGAAGTTTGTCCGGAACTATAGAAGTTAATGTGGGGAGATAAAGTCAGAGTTTATTTAAGTTTGTCCGGAACTATAACAGTTAATGTGGGAAGATAAAGTCAGAGTTTCTTTAAGTTTGTCCGGAACTATAACAGTTAATGTGGGAAGATAAAGTCAGAGTTTCTTTAAGTTTGTCCGGAACTATAGAAGTTAATGTGGGGAGATAAAGTCAGAGTTTCTTTAAGTTTGTCCGGAACTATAACAGTTAATGTGGGGAGATAAAGTCAGAGTTACTTGAAGTTTGTCCGGAACTATAGAAGTTAATGTGGGGAGATAAAGTCAGAGTTTCTTTAAGTTTGTCCGGAACTATAACAGTTAATGTGGGGAGATAAAGTCAGAGTTACTTGAAGTTTGTCCGGAACTATAGAAGTTAATGTGGGGAGATAAATCAGAGTTTCTTTAAGTTTGTCCGGAACTATAACAGTTAATGTGGGGAGATAAAGTCAGAGTTACTTGAAGTTTGTCCGGAACTATAGAAGTTAATGTGGGGAGATAAAATCAGAGTTTCTTTAAGTTTGTCCGGAACTATAGAAATTAATGTGGGGAGATAAAGTCAGAGTTACTTGAAGTTTGTCCGGAACTATAGAAGTTAATGTGGGGAGATAAAGTCAGAGTTTCTTTAAGTTTGTCCGGAACTATAGAAATTAATGTGGGGAGATAAAGTCAGAGTTACTTGAAGTTTGTCCGGAACTATAGAAGTTAATGTGGGGAGATAAAGTCAGAGTTTCTTTAAGTTTGTCCGGAACTATAGAAATTAATGTGGGGAGATAAAGTCAGAGTTACTTGAAGTTTGTCCGGAACTATAGAAGTTAATGTGGGGAGATAAAGTCAGAGTTTCTTTAAGTTTGTCCGGAACTATAGAAATTAATGTGGGGAGATAAAGTCAGAGTTACTTTAAGTTTGTCCGGAACTATAGAAGTTAATGTGGGGAGATAAAGTCAGAGTTTCTTTAAGTTTGTCCGGAACTATAACAGTTAAGGGGTACTTCGTTCGACTCCACCGCGAGCTGTTGGCGCTGTCTAGAGTTGGCTTCATCTAAAAAAATAAATGAACATTTAAGACGCGAACAGTTTTCAAAAATGTACCAATGACCGAAATAGTTATAATAACCTTATTCCACGTCTTTTATTGATTGGTTTATTTTATTTCGCTTTTCTGCCACTTTTGGCCAATCGCGAAGATGAGGATGAGTGATATGATGAAATTGATGAAAGGATACTCACAAAGAACATTCATGCCGAGATTCGAACCAGGGATTCCTGGCGACGTAGCGCGTTGTGCTAACCACTCCGCTACGAAGATCAGCTTCGCGCCTCGTAAACTTGAACTTTAGCTTTCATCTTTGGCATTGCAGCGATAACGACTGTTTTAAAAAATAGATTAGTAGAAACGCGCTTCAATTTTCCTTCATTTTTCTTCTGCTCTTTCGAGATGAATCCATTTTTCTTATCACTTTTCCGTTGATGGCCGTGTAAATTATCAAACTATGCTTCTGCGAAATGTTCATTTATTAATACTTTCATTACTAAAATAGTACCTCAAAGACGGCAGAAACAGATACAGAGTGCGTGACGTGATCTAAAGGTGATGCCTGATTGGATGATACGAAATGTATTTAGACCGAACGTGATGCAACGTCTTATTACACTAATGGCTGCGAACGGTTCTCGCTGTAGGAAATTTCTCTTTGTCGAAGTCTTGCTGAGGAAATATTTAAGAGTGTTTCGCTGTTGCTTAAGTAGTTTTTTACCCCCTGAAAGTATTGATCGAACACAGGCTTTTTGACTTGTAACTTACCTTTAGAACACCAGCATAAGACTGATAATAACTGAACACCACGAAAAAGAAATAAAAGCGACGAGGTTAGTCGTGATGGAAGAGTAACAGCGAAATGAACAACTCGGGAATTTCCATAAATATTACACAGTAGAGCACAGTCGGGCATAATGGTAGAGAAGGGGAGAAAGCGAGTGGGCAGAGGAAAGCTTGCGCGCTACTGTAAGCGGCTGGTAGCTGCAGTCGCGTTCATTGGTCGAGCTCTCCCGAGTTTGCGCAGACCCTTGTTTTCGTTCGCTTGATTCAAAGGCTCCTGGGACAGCGTGTAGAGGTCGTGAATGTGTGAAACCTTACCTCCCCATTCCCTCTATGTGCCTTCATGGTAGGGTGAAACGAGGGGAGGGAATTGTTGCCTTACTATTTTGTTAGGCAGGAATGTGTTTTCAGTTATATAGGGTGGGCCAACGGCTGGTTTCTTTTTAAAAGTGCGATAAAATAAACACCGTGCAATATTTTTCAAAGTGTGTTGCTTTATTGACACGAGTACACCTTCCGATTAGTTATGGAAGATAATTTCATTCAATGGCTCCCGCGGCTCGCTTAACAGTAGTCTATCCTGGCAACCCTGGACATTATCGATGGTTTGTGGCTCTATTGCACGAATAGCATGATCAATATTGTGCTTAAGTGCCTGAATCGTTTCTGGATTGCCAGAATAACATCGATCTTCAACGGCATCGCCACACAAAAAGTCCAAGGGCGTTAAATCGCATCTTCGAGGAGGCCAGGCAACATCATCAAAACGGCTGATGACACGCTCATTGAACTGAGTGCGCAAGAGAGCGATTGTTGGACGGTTTGTGTGGGACGTAGCGCCATCCTGCTGGAACCAAAGGTCGTCCACGTATAAGTCAGCAATTGTTGGGAAAAATAAATCGGTTATCATGCTTCTGTAGCGCTCTCCATTGACCGTAACGTTGTTGCCATCGTCATACTCGAAGAAAAATGGTCCAATAATGCCGCCAATCCACAAAGCACACCAAAGAGTCACACGCGGAGGATGCAATGGTCTCCCTACGACGGCGTGTGGGTTTTCCGAGCCCCAAACACGCCAGTTTTGCTTGTTGTCATAGCCGCCCATGCACCTCATCCGAAAAGATGATTTTTTTTTAAGAAAATCGACGTCGCGTTCGAGCTGCTCTAAAGCCCACACAGAGAAGCTATAACGAAGCAGCTTGTCATCTGGCTTCAATTCCTGAGTAAGTTGCACCTTATAGGTGAATAATCCAAGGTCTTTATGCAGAATTCTCCTCAGGCTAGTACGGCTAATGTTCAGGTGCTGACGTCTGAGGCAAGTTGAGGTTCTCGGGTTTCGACAACAGCAGCAATATTCGGGACTGAGCGTACTGGACGAACACGAGGATCTCTTGTGTTATCACTTAGCATGCCACTCTCACGAACTTTCTACACGAACTTCCGTACAGCAGGCGCGGTTGGTGCAGTATTTCGTCCGAAATTTCTTTTCAACATTCGCACTGTTCCGGCAACGCAGCACTCACTTTGGAAATAACTTTTCAATATTTCCCACCGTTGTTCCAGCGTAAAACGATTCATTTCGTACCGCGGAGATATGCTACTGTGTTTCTGTCAAGTTTCGAGCGCGAATGAGCTGTGATTGTCAAAATAACATGTACTTTGAAAAGATACCACCCGTTATTTCCGTGGTGCGGTGCTGCGGGTAGCATTATGCTCTGTAGGCAAAGAGCGGACGTTTCTCGTAACGTGAGTGCAGACATATTTCTGCAAAGTAGATACCAGATTTGGTGTGGAAGAAAGGTAGCTTTCAATTCGAAGCCACAAGCGACACGAGCCCCTTCAGTCTAAAGCAAAGTATTCACGGCGCAGACACGATGCACGCCATTGAGAAAACGCCCCCGACTGAGCGACAAGTGTCGCTTCGGTCTGAAATATCCCTAACTGGTAACGCTGAGTCAAAGAAAATGCGTGTAAGGGGTGAACGTTTCTCAAGACACCAAAATGTCAAATTCACTTGTACATACATAGTACACCCTGGACTGCATTTTGCAGATTAGCGAGGCAGTGGCGTCTGGACCCATGGCAAGTATAATTGTCTATGGGGTTTGTGTTTGTCCACATGTGTTTGTGATTCTCCCTTCTTCTGTTTCATCTTATCATCATTCATCCTCATCTTCGCAATTAGCGAAGAAGCAAAGTAAATCAAACCTGTCAAGGACAAGACAAACTTAACTAGCAGCGACTACCGAAGAGAGCATGACCTTCAAAATTAGCTGAGTTCTCAACTTTTCGAACAGCCCTCGTATATATCCCGCACGGTGTAATGAAAGGACCGATGGCGGCTACATAAAGGTCACGGCCACCGCAAAAGAGGAAAAAGTACCGAAAATAAACTCTGGTGTCTGGACTTTCCCGAGAAAGGACATCTGTTGCTTCGAGAGACGCAGGGACCAGCCTTCGAACGTACAAGAGCCGGGGGGAGAGAAGGGGTGATGTCGCTAGGCAGCCAATCGATCCTTCATCCATTGTTGCCACAGAGTTTTATACAAGAGGCTGCCAATACGTCATCACCTTAAGTCTTCGGCTTCATCCCGGAGAAGATGACAAAGGATGGAAACGATTGGTTGGTCCTCGGAGGAAACGGGGTCGAAGGCTCGTAGGCCTTGCTTTATGACTCTTGGAGGTAACTGAGCAGGGCGGTATATGGATGCACGGCATATACTCCAGTACAATAAAACTACTGATATATAAACCTCATTCCTTACAATGTGTTGAGTTGGAGCTGAGGGATGGATGATCAGGATTTGATTGACCTTTGCCGTGGCTGAAAATTTGCTATGATGGTTAAACTTTAGAATTGTGTTCCTAAGTTACATATCAGTGGCGTATTCTGAGTCCACGACCTTGGCTATCTCAAATGACACCTGGAGGAAGGGAGAATACTAGACTCGTTCTTGACGTCTTCAAGGAAGCCACGTTGCCATCCCACCGGTAGTCAGGTTGCCAACTTCTAAGAAGTCAGGTTGCCAACTCCTAATAATTCAGGTTGCCAACTCCTAATAATTCAGATTGCCAACTTCTAAGAATTCAGGTTGCCATCTTCTAGGAATTCAGGTTGCCAACTCCTAAGAATTCAGGTTGCCAACTTCAGAATCGCCATTATCTTATTTTCCAAATCAGCATAATTCACACAGTTTCTAAGAGATTTATCTTCAGTATTTTACTTTCTAGGCTTCAGGCTTCGCAGATAGCATAGCTAGCCTGGAATATACGCCCCTGTTACATATATTAACAGCATGTTCACATGTCACCATAAGAAAGAATATTTTTAAAGAACGTGAAATAAAAAAGAGATTAAAAGGTAGAGAGTGAGAGAAAAGAAGAAAATTAAAGAGTCAGACAGACAAAGAGAGAGAGAGAAAAGGAGGGAGAAGAGAAGAGGAAGAAGAGAATCGTGAGAGATAAAGAAAGGGAAATGAAGAAGCGAGACACGCACACACAGTGAGAGAGGAGGGAGTGAGGGAGAGGGACAAAGAAGTAAAATACAAAACTGATGCAAACCTAGAGAGGGAAGAGAAAGAAAGCGACACAGAGACAGGGAAAGTAGTAGAAAAGTGAAAAAGAGAAATAATGAAGAAAGAGAGAGAGTGAGAAAGAAATAGCGAATCGAGAGACAGAGGAGAATTGAACAAGCGATGAAGAGATAAAAACAGAAAAGCGCCAGACAGAAAGAAATATACATGCAAGACAGAGAGAGAAGGGGAAGAAATAGAGAAGTGAAAGAGAAAGAGAGTAATAGATAAACGAAAGAGAGTGAGAAAGAAATAGAAAAGAGAGAGACAAAAGAAAGTAATAGGTAAGAGAGGGGGAAAGGATAGAAATTAAAGAGAAAGAATGAGGAATAGAGAGAGAGTGAGAAGACAGCCAGAAAGAGAGAGAAAAAGAATAATAATAACAAGAAAGAAGAAGAAAGACGGGAAACGAAAGGGAAAATATAGACAAAGAAATTATCAAGAATAGAGGAGGTAAACACGAACATAGAGGTACTAAAACTGAGAGAAAAAGATACACGGATGGAAAGAACGTACAAGGAAAGGAAGGCACAGACCACTGTTAAAGTTATTTGAAGAAAATAGTCCAAAGTATCAATTTGTAGCGTATATTGTAGTTAGCGTACAAACAGCATTACGAAAGAAAAAAGAACGAACAAGTAAAAGCAATGTCGTTGCAGTCGAGACTGCTCACACAGAATACTCACCAACAGTCATAAGTCCTACACTCAGCCACCAGGTGGCAGCACCAATCAAACTCACATCATACAAGGTGACCCAGAGATGTATACCCATTTTGGAATGAACATTACACAGTTAATTGTACACCAAACTGTATTATTTTTGTTGTATAATGTGTGTGATATATTGCCATTTATTTTACATGTATTTATTTATTTATTGCAGTTACCATGGAGTCGTGGTCGGTGGAACATCACGTGTTCATGTATGATGCCTATGTTGCAGCTCAGAGGTTCAGCGCCTGGTGGTGTTTTTGGAGTTACAGTGCCTGTGGTTCGAAACTGCTTAACTCATTTTAAGATTGTTTTGCATGTTGCAACTGATCCATGCCGCCTTACGTGGAAGTGCCGGCGGAATAACCTCTGAGCTGCAACCACTGAGTCACCGTTTCTCACATAGGCAAAAATAATAGAGTTTGGTGTACAATTAACTGTGTAATGTTCATTCCAAAATGGGTATACATCTCTGGATCACCCTGTACAATGCAGTGTTTCTGAAATTCTCAACAGTTACAAATAAAAGGGAGGGAAAAACAGGTAAGCAATTCTTTCTTATTCCAAGAGGAGTCAACGACCCTCCTAGACCCTTCCTGCGGACGCCCATGAATGTAAGCCTTGATTTGCTACAGCACATACTTTCGAGTTTAGAAATTCCAGAGTGTTAGTTTCTTGGCAAATTCTAAAAGGAACACGGGTTACTCAATGAGTTCCTAAACAAAGTAACAAAGCAAGCTACCTAAAGGAGTGGATATCGCAGCACCCTGAGAAGCTGCCAACGATTCCTTGGTAAAGCATGTGTGTGTTCTTACATCCAATATATAGGGTGACTGTAAAGTAACTCCGTATTGAAAAATAATTATACCTTTTGTAAATAGCACCGAATTTGCATGAAACAAAAGGAATTGTGATAACTGAAGTGGTGGAATTTAATTGCTAATTTGTACTATCTCCTAACAGTGACAAGAGCCGCCAATGATGACCTGATGTCTGACACGACATGAGGGTGCCCAGCTGACGAAGTGTGGTGCAAGTGCAGAGATGGCGCCGGGGTGTTTACGGGTCTAATGCTTTAATAGATACCGTATCATCCTTAACACTCCTAAGTCATTCTACAGCTGGCAGAAAAGTTAAGAATGTGTCAACTAAGGTAGGAAGTATTGTGCATTGTTGGAAGCTTTGAATGGCAAAAGGAGAAGGGAGGAGAAGTAAGTGAGGGGAATGAACTAATGCTTGGAGCAGGGGAGAAAGATTAAGAGTTGGTGGTTTTTTGGAGAGAGGATAAGTTATTGTTTTGGGAGATCGAGAGAAGGAAGTTGAGTTTTGGATCTGGGAAGAAAGGGTTATCTTGGCACCAAGTTGGATGCGAGTCTGTTGATCAAAGTTCATAACACTCAGTTATTGGACTAACGATTTAAGGACCAGGGAGATGTCATTCGGAAAAAACGTATTGAAAATCTGTTAAGACTTTCTGTGTGTACGAGGCTAAGGAACACCTATTTGATGACATCTACTGGACGAGACAGGTAATCCCTTTTCATTAATCATGAACATGTCGGTTCAGTCGTAAATGTATTAAAATCAAATTGTGTGTGTACCACCTTTCGTTTCAGTGTTTGTTTAGATTATGTTAGTTGTACAACCTTCGCATGCTCCACGGAAGACTAAGCTACTTGTTGGTAAGTAACGCATCCCAAGGTTCGATCCCGGTGCCATTAAGGTAATGTCGAGGCACCATGAGTTGGTGCCATTCGTGGTGATATACCACGCTTAAGAGTGTCATTTTACTGATCAGAAACTGCCATTCCAAGTTGATGACTACAGGATTTCGAACAAACATATTCTGCACCATTTTCCTGAAATGTTGGGCGTCAACCGCTTCTGCTAGTATCTACCACAGATCGCGTAGACACTATTTTTTAATAGAGAATTACCTTTGAGCCACCCTGTATGCGTCTCGCATACGTGAGTCCACTTTGGAAATACTCTTCACAGGTAAATGGAGGAGCAGACCAAGGAATTTGCCCTCTAATAACTCATTGCTATTGATTTCTTACCTTTTCGAACGACTCGTGCAACAGCTTGGCCAGTCTCAATGCTTGCACTGAACATACCGTATCGTACCCAAGGCGTTGGGGAAAAGTGACAAGTCTGCTATTATCCTGAACATAACAGGAAAACTCAATATGCTGACCAAGGTAGAAATTTATTTTATTATAAAACATAAACTAAACGTAACGTTTCAACCTTCTAGCAAGGTCTTCTTCAGACTCTGCACCAAGTACAAATGTAACAAGGTACAAAACAGAGTCCAACCACAGAGTCCAACCACATTCTACATGGGGGAAAATATGTTTAGTCAGTTAGGTGAAAGTACAGTTGACAAGGGAAAGCCACCTGCTAGAATATTCCAGAACAACTTTCTAATAGTCTGGAGGGGAGTAATGTTTGTGTGTATATATATCGGCCTGTTTTGTACCTTGTTACATTTGTACTTGGTGATAGGATGGGATGGTGATAGGATCGGGATATTTGGGATGGTGATAGGATCGGGATATTTGGGATGGTGATAGGATCGGGGATGAAGAGCGCAAGGGTGCGAGAAGAGTTGAGTTCTGACAGGGTGGTCAGATGTGTGACGGTGATGACTGAGATGACTGAGAGAACGATCTGTGGAAACAGCCTACATCCGGACGAGAGGCAGGTAAAGTCCTTTCCAAAATACGTTCATATCGATTCAGTCGTGGAGAGTATAAACCCCGTATATGGTACTTGTCAATTCCTGCTATTCTTCTCGAGTGGGACCTCTCGCACATCATTATTTAGACCAATCGAGGAAAGACATTGGTAAGATGATTGATGAATAGCTACCCCACCCAAGAGACGATTCAGGGTTTCTGGTTCGATCCCGACGCAACAATAAGTTTTCGTTACGATACGTTTGGCAATAACGACTCTTTGAAGACAAACTACTCAGTGGCGAGAACTGTACCACGATAAACTTTCTGACTTACACTTTATGGACTTTGAAGCAAGCTGACAAGGCGATGATAAACGAGTACAAGGTAGGAAGAAAAGAACAAATCTTTGTGTTTTACCGATGAAGAATTAAAGTCTTACGATGAAACTGGAGGGTCTAGGAAAAACGCATATATATATATATATATATATATATAGACCATTTCGGGCTGAACTTATCACTAACAATTTTACACTTTCCTTAATCAGTCACTTTTTGCCACATTGGACTGATGGATTAATTTGCTTTTCTTCCAGTTTACCTAATCGTGAAGATGAGGATGCGTGATGAATTTGATGAAGCAAGACTCACAAACACCCATGCCGGGATTCGAACCCGAGAGCCATGGCCTCGTAGCGCGCTGTGATAACCTCTCCGCCACAGAGACCGGCCTGCCACTTTGGACTGATCGCGACGTTGAGGATGAACGATTGTCAAATTTATTCCACAAAAACTACATGCACAGAGGCCAGGACTCGAACCCTGAACCACATAGCTTTATAAGGCAGCCATTCAACGCGTTCGTTCACCGAGGCGGTTAGTTAACAATACCAATACAATCTTACAGACAGCCCATACACAGTGACAATTTTGAAGGGTAATAAATTTCAACAGGTTCTCTCTTCATATGGTTTAAGGATTTAATGAAATTAACAAAACCTAAAAATCTCGCAGTGGTCGGTTGACTTGAGTGATTACGCATTTTGTTTTCACATTATACATACATGCGTTGAACCTATTACGCATTTTTCGTCTCATGAGATAACATCCCTGGGGGAAAGTGGCTGGGGAATTCTCGACGTACGCAAAAATCTAATTTAATCCCGGCTCCTAACTTCCCCCCGCGGATCTCCCTCGGACGAAGAGTAATCTTAATTATTTTTTTAACCGCTGAAATTTCAGTCGGAATGCTGAAATTGTTAGTAAGCGAATAGCGACAGTGGGCATTAGAGACGCGTTCAGTGATGAGGCACATATTTTCAGTTATTTTTTGTTAGCCAAATCGCCATTTAGGAAGTTGGAAACAACATTACGATAAGAATCGAAACTGGTTATGTGAAAATTTCCTTTAACATACAATTAAAAAACAAAAACTTCTACATGAAAAATCAAACTTTCGAATTTTCCCTATTGTTATTTCGTACTTTTTTTTATTTAGAGTTGCTTTCTGCCACTTTTGGTTAATCGCAACGACGAGGATGATTAGATGAAATTGGCGAATAGACACTCACGAAGAGCTCCAATGTCCTGGCCGAGACAGTAAGTAAAAAAATATGGTTTGGCTTACCTTATTGACAATTGACCATATTTTACATAATGGTTTTTGTATATGTATCTTTATCATAAGTCCGCTAACTGTTTCTGACTTCACTGAACGTCACAATTAGCAGAAGGTGGAATTTCACCAGCTGTCTCTCATTCTACTCAGCGTGACTAGTATTGTTTCAGATGCTCAAAAGTAAACATATGCCTGTTATCTACGAGAATACTTTTATACTCTGAAAACACACTCTCCATATCACAAGAAACAATAGGCACGTGTTGTAATTTCAGCAAATCGGAAACGTGCAGTTCACTTGGAATACCGTTTCCCTTCATGAATAGAGCAAATGTCCTTTAGGAGCTTGTAGTCAGAATTCTTCGCGAACACATACTGAATCATGTTTCCGAATTGCTCCAAAGGAAAGGAAACTACAAATGTTCAGACAGAAACAGCAGAATATGCATTTGTAAAAAAAAATCGGTAAAATATGCAATATATCCTGAAGACACTGAAAATATGCATCTGCATATGCTATATGCAAAATGCATAACTACCCGAAGCCTAATCATTAGCAAAGGAGGGTACGTTGAAGAGGGTGCACATCAATTTGCAAGGTTTTGAAAATAATCCCGATTTTTCACACGAGTTCCGTTATTTAAGGACCGCACCTCGTACATTGCCGCCGGCGCTTTATTTAACTAACACACACACAGGAGAGACTTCACACTGCATTATCTTGGTAGAATGCAAGAATACGTAGGCTATTTTTATGACAGAAACATTACGCGGACTAATACAACCCTATCTGGAAATGGGTTTCCACTGTTGGAACGTGTCATCTGCGTATAGGTTGTCCTTACGAGGCGAGTTCATTAGCTTCGTTGACTGGTTGTTTCTCCTACAAACACTCCAGGTTCTCGGAATTGGCTCGAGGACCCTTTCGATTAATCTATTTGCGACGAAAGGGAAGTTCTCTACGCCAGACAAAATAGAAAACTGGAAGATTCTTGGAGCTTGAGCTGGATACGTTACCTCAGAGAGCGCTGCAATTCGTGTGATATAGCAGGACCAACATGACATTGTGGACGACGTTCTTCGTTTTGGTCTCTATATTCTTAACACCTTACTCCTCACCAACGGAGTAACTTGGCGTTGTAATTTTGGAGGGTCAGAATCGAATTTCGATAGAATCGAAAAGTTTTCCATCCCGCAAATATAGCGTCCACGATTATTTACTAAATAAATTTAACATTTACGAATTCACAAATTTTACTCTTTTTTAGTTTGCTCCCCAGGTTCCAGGAGGTCAACAAAAGTACCCTTAACTTGGAAATTGTAACAAACCCTAAAAAGTTTGGGGGAAGTGCACCCTCTTGCCCCCGCCAAGTTAAGCCCATGTCTTCACTTTTTGCCACCCATTTGGAGTACACGCATAGAACCCGAAATATGTCGATTGAATATGTTGACTCCAATAACCCATTATGTCCATAAACTGCATTATGATGAACTTTTTCGTTTGTCAAATTACACAGAGAAATGCGTAAAAGGGTACTTTTATTAAATTTATTGTTTGTATTTTATTTCTTTATAAAATCTTACTACTACTACCAAAAAGGTAAATTTCCCTTACATTTCCAGAAAAAGTAAAATTTCCAGACTTTTTTTTTAGGGGACCCACCCCTCTTTTGGCCTGGTGCCTTTTAAATAAACCAGGACGACGTCAGTTTCCTCGGATTTTTAGTGGTTTTCCCCTCTTTTAAAAAAAAATGATTTGATTTGCTTTATTTTACTTTGATTTTTGTGCCACTTTTCGCTAATTTGCGAAAATGGGAATGAGTTATGATATGATTAAATTGATGAATGGACACTCACACACACATCCATTCCCAGGCCAGGATTTGAACCCGGCACTCCTGGCGTCGTAGCGCGATGTGCTAACCACTCCGCCACGGAGGCCGGCTTCCCCTTTTTATGTTATATCTTTCGATACCCGGTGGAGGCACATAGTGGTTCGGATCCCACTTTAAACTGTAGGTCCAGTGCATAAAGTGGACTTAAAACACCAAATCAATCAATCAATCAATTATGTTTTATTTATTTCATACAAATGTACGGATATTATACGTGTAGACATTGTTACAAATGCATATAGACATTAATGAAAATAAATCCAGAGCTATTTCTGGGGGCCAAAACAGGCCCCTTTCATGTGGTATTCTTTTTGATGATTGTGGTTGTGCAACGTCAGTATTAATCCTATTTTGGAAGGAATGAGGGTTTCCAGACTGGTACCTTGGATCAGTATTTCATTTCTGGGCCGTCAACGCAGCTCGGTCTTAAGAGAGAAAACCTGGTGTTTCAAATCTGGCTCTTTCAGCCGGTGTCCCGACAGAACGTACCAGTGACAAAACGTACCACTCAGATATCAGATAAACACCTTTGCTCCGCGACAAAACGTACCAGTTCAAGGAAAACGCTTGAACTTAAAATCAAAAGAGAATAAAGTGGTTAGTGGCCCGTCGAGTGATCACGTTTGTGGAGTTCCGAATGATGCTCAGTTAGATGTGAAGAAGCTTATGCAAGAGGCGAAGAAAAGGGTTCGAGAGGAAGACACCCCAATTACCAAGATTTAGAAAGATACTCTAGGCACCCTACACGACAAGGGTTAGGTTAGGTTTGGCTTGGCTTGGTTAGATTTGGTTAAGTTAAGTTAAGTTAAGTTAGGTTAGGTTAGGTTTGGTTTGGTTTGGTTTGGTTAGGTTAGGTTAGGTTAGGTTAGGTTAGGTTAGGTTAGGTTTGGATTGAATTGGATTGGATTGGTTTGGTTTGGTTTGGTTTGGTTAGGCTAGGTTAGGTTAGGTTAGGTCAGAACTGACATAACTAAAACGAAAATCGAAAAAAATACGAAAAGACAAAACAAAATAAAAAATGTGGACGACAGCTTAACCACAGTCCAACCCAAAGCGTGGATAAAGTGTGATGGAAATCAGAAAAATATCAAGTGGTACGTTTTGTCGCTGGTACGTTCGGTCGCATATTCCTTTCAGCCACATCTCACACTTTCTCTCCACTCTGAAATTTCATCCCGAGTGCAGAGACATTTCAGAACAATATGCACGTCCCTTAAATTCATTCACTGATGGATCGCGCCATGGCGTGTCCAAACTTGCTCATTAAAAGCGTCCGTGGAACGAAAAAGAAAGGAAGGACAGGCAAGAGCGGTATATGCGGAGGTTGTTATGATCGAGGAAAGAAATTGTAAAGGAGAGTCGTTACCTTGGAGAGGTGTCGTTACGGAAACTGGGCACGAGATGAAGAAATGAAAGGGGAAAAGACCTGGATGTAACAGAAAAGAATTCGTCGTGCAGTCATTGAGTGTTGTGCACGGTGTATGATGTGTTTATCGTCCACAAGTACCTGTAGCCCAGAAGGTGCATGTAACAATACTGATTGGACTTTACTTCAAAAACTTGGCATCGTTGTTTCTGTAGTTAGAATTGGGGAACGGATTTTAAAGTGCAGCATCTTCCACAAAATATAGCTGTTTTCACACCGGTCGTTTGAGATATGTATTTTTAGGACATGAAATCAAGTAAAATGAACACACTTTGTAGCACCTTTTCGTGAGATTAGCACATTTATCACCTTTTTAGCCCCACTTTCACGCTTCAGCACCTTTTTTCTTTCTTTTCTTTCATGTCTTGTTTAAATATTTGGGAGAAAAATAAAAGATTTTCACTCATCTTGAGAAGCTACATAAAACTCTATAGGGGAAGTCGTGGGAATATCAGAATAGTTAAGGTTTTTCATTAAAAAAAAAAAATCCGCATTTGTTACAGTTTTAAACGCTTTAAACGATTCCTCAGCTTGTTTTCTACTTTAACCCATGTCACCACCCAAGTATTTTCTCATATAATTTAGATTTGGATTATACCACTAGTCCTCTACAATTATATATACTACAGGCTGACAATTTGACTACCTTTACTTATTAAAATATTTAGCAGAATCAGAGGCCTTTGTGGGAAGTACGAAAAGTAAATAGCATATTTAACAATTTATTGAGGAAACAACTACTAGAAATTTGTCGTATATAACAGTAGTAACTTTAACAATAGAAATCTTCCAGTAACAAATTCAGTATAATATACATATATGTCCGATTGACATTATTAATTCAAATTACAAATATAACCAACCACATTTCATACAAGGCAAAATGAATGTACCGGAATCAGATTGTTTTTCCTATTCCATATTCAGGTTGGTTCAACGTTCTATTATTCTTCCGCGGAAAATATCTTAATCAGCAATTTTGAATAGGGAAGTTCTAAATCTAATTGGATACAAATGAACATGATTAGTGAATATCGGTCAAATCTGAAAGGACCATCTGCGTAATGGTAGCATTAAACATAGCATAACTTAATAGTGCACAAATTAAACTAATTAACTAAATGAAGTAATATGGATCTTAGATTAAACTTAAATATATTATAATTATACTACCAGTACACAGATGATGACTTCAGCAGACCGATTCTACCAGTTCAAGGAAGAGCTACGAGATGTGAAGCCAACCGCTGTCAGAGTAAGAGAGAGAGAGAGAGAGAGAGAGAGAGAGAGAGAGAGAGCTCCGCAAGCCACGCGAGAGCCTTCCCTTTCCATAGTCACATGACCTTGTGACGTATTACTTCTCCAAAAAAGGGAAACAAATGAATATCGAATTGCACACAATCTGACTTATGTTCCTTTGCGAGCGAGGAATAGCGTTATACCCACAACAGATAAAATAAGAAACAGATAGTTTCTTGAAAAAACAATACAAAATAAGATCAAGTTGCTCATATTACCCCAGACACGGGGTAATATGAGCATATACCGTGGATAATATGGGCCACTGCAAATAAAGCTGGATATATCAAAATTGTTATACATTTTTTCTTATTGCACCTGGTAGTTATTACCATTTATACTTTACACAAGCACAATGCACCACAAAAAGAATGTCTCCATCATCACCACCCAAAAAATCATTTGCAGTTTTCACATAGAAAGGTGACTCCATCTTCCTCAATGTTTACACCGTCCTCATGTAACCACTCGCTGCTATTCTCACACCTTAACCATTTTTCTCCATTGAAGTCATTGTTTCCTCCGCAAACAGGACACATACATTTGTCATCAATTAAAGAATGAATAAATCATTCATTAATTTATTTCATGTTATTTATTTATTTACTTACTTGTTTATAATATTGTTAAATTACATTCATTTCTTTAATTTAAATGTTCTAAAAGACCAGAATAATTAATCTATTAATCTAATTTTGGAATATTGTACAGTCGAAAATAGTTGCTCATATTTCCCCATTTCTGCTCATATTACCCCGAACACCTCTGCTCATATTTTCCCAGACGCAATGATTTGAATTAGCATCTCCTGTGCCACAATGCTTACATGCAACGAAACAGTTTCATTCTGAATAGAAAACCTAATCACTACGTTTTCAAATTAATATTATGGCATTTCGTCAGACTAACAACTTATGTTATTTTAGCCTATACAAACATTCCTAAATAACTATGAGACTACATTTTGACAAACACTTTTCACAGACTTACATTAAAATGACGCTGACACGACAAAGACTGTCGCTAGGCTCACGACATTTAGTGGGGCACTGGTAGAGGCTTCAACGAAGTGCTGCCAACTGTCGGTCTCGGAAACGCAATTCTCCTCTTGGAGGTGTGCGCGATAATGCTTCAACCTGCTCATATTTCCCAACTGCTCATATTCCCCCGACTTCCCCTAGTCTCATTTTGTAGAGCAGAACGAGAGTTACAAAATGGTATAATGTAATCATTGCATCATCAATAGTTCCCATGATAATGTAGCAAAACCCGCGAGAGAAAACACAAACTTCATCAAAACCTATTCGGCAGAACCACAGTTCTCTACGCGGTCCGCGCGCAACCACAGTTCTCTGTGCGGTCCGCGCGCATTATATACAGAAGGCGCAGAAAGAGAGAGCATGGAATAAAGGCATTTTATCAGTACCTTTCTTTGCACTTTTTTAACAACATTTTAAGAACCTTTTTTCCCCTTTCTCGACCATAAATTTGCACCTCTTAAAATCCTTTCCCTATTTATAATCTTACTTTTCCATATTGTATAAAGTTGCACAAGGCCCAATATGCTTGTGTGATGTGTTGTTTTCCATCATGTACACAATTCATTAAACTTCGCTTTCTAAATAGGCAATATTTTATCTAAAGTTCCATTTAATGCAAACAAAAAAACCTCGTAACATTACCTTAGACTTTTGCGGACCTTTGAAGTCCGTGAAAAACAGTTTGATATCACTGCTGGATCAAGCGTCTATTACGCCACCCTGAGGTACTGGGTTCGAATCCAGGCCTGGGCGTCCCTTCACCAATTCCATACAATCACTACTCACGTCGAGCTCCGTGGCGGAGAGGTTATCACACCGCGGTACGACGACAAGGATCCTGGGTTCGAATCCTGACCTGTGCATGGGTGTCCATCATATCATGAACCCTTCTCATCGTCGCGATTAGCAACAATGGCATAAAAGTGACGGTAAATAACTAATATCAAGACCAAGTACCACGGTCGCCTGTACCAGTCAGGGTACCCAATGATGAGAGGTCGGATGAGCCCCAGAGCTGCTTATGAATTCCAGCGTGATATCGAACCCTGGTGTCCCACGTGGCAGTCAAGATGTCCTACCGTCTACCAGGACTGCTGCGTTACAGCCAGAGAAGGATTGATTGAGTGATTAATTTGGTTTATTTTACTTTTTCATTTGGTGTTTTAAGCAGGATTGTAAAAGGTGCAAGAATTTTAAATAAATTCAATTCCGGTCCAGGAGAGAAAATCAGCGAGCGTAAATGGGTTCTGGACCGTAAAGAACCTTTTTATCTGTAAAGTATTTCAATTCGGTCCAGAAACCTATTTCCGGATGAATTTCATTTCGGTCCAGGAACCTTTTTTCCAGATTGAATTTTAATTCGGTCCAGGAACTTTTTTTCAGGAAAAATTTCAATTTGGTCCAGGAACCTTTCTTCCCGACATCAATTTAAATACGTTCCAGGAACCTTCCTTCAATGTAACAATACGCAACTTGGACCGAATTTAAATTGTGCGAGAAAAAAGGTTCCGGTCCTGCAGTGGAACCCAATAGAACCCATAAGAATTTATCGGTTCCTGGACCGCTAACAACCCTGGTTTTATGTCCACTCCACCGGGTATCGAACCCGGGACCCCTTGATTACAAGACGAAGAATACCACTTTTGTCTAATCCCGAAGATAAGGATGGGTGACACGATGACACTGATGAAGGGAGAATCACAAAGAACACCCATACACAGGTGTTCGAACCCAGGATTCTTGGCGCCGTAGCCCGCTGTGCTAACCACTCCACCATCGAGGTCGGCTTAGAGTCAGAAATGGAAGAGGGGAACCACCTATGACAGGGGTGATTAATGGTCTTCGTCTGCAAGGGAAGCAACCCTTTCGCAACCTCCCTCTTAATCCTCACCGTTTCTCCAGGTAACATGTTGGGGTTGGCCAGAAGACGAGCTTAATTTTTTTACCTGTTGGCCTTTTATCTTGGTTCTGAAACCTTCCCGCGGCGGTGTAAATGGTGCTATCAGACCTTTCCCAGACTGGGAGAGTGGAGGTCGACAGGAGGCGGCGAGGAGGATTATGGGAATGGCACGTTCGCCACATTATTCCCGGAAATTCAATCTGCAGTTTGTGTCCGCCAGACCAGCGCCTGGTGTATGTATTTCTCTCCCCCTTTCACGCGGACATCGTTCCTCTGTGAAAATTCCCAGACGCTTTGTGGTTAGAAATGTGAGAGGTGACTAAACTTACGGTCTGATGTACGCTCAGAAGAAAAAGTAGAATGTACACGAAAGTGTGAACAGAACTTCCCAGGCACTCAGACCTTTAATTATAAACGGACTACAGTGAAACCCCAATTTTACGTTACCGGATTTTACATTTTCCCGCATTATACATTCAATCTTCATGGTCCCAACATAGCACAATGTTATACAATTTACAACGATTTTACATTTAACCGCATTTTAAGTTCATGCAGCTTGGTCCCCTGAAAAACGTAAAATCGAAGTTCCGCTGTGTGTAAGGGCATGAGTAGACAAATACAGGGAGCCCGGTCGCTGTGGCTCATATCGTAACGTTCCTCAAGGGAACTGGGGATCCAATCTAGGTGGTGTAGCTCATTCATCCTGACTGTTGGCATATTCGCTGTCCATGGTGGACTTAATGGCAATGTGCGAGAGGTGATTAACGTACACATCAGTAGCAAAACACAATACCTGAGTTTCATACCCTCAAAGAAAGAATCAGCATGATAAAATAGAATAATATACCTGTCTGTCTGGAGATGGAAGTTCAGCGATGAGTGATTATGACCGCGACTGTACGGTATCTCAAGAGTTTGACTTGCAACTCGCTTCAACGTTTCGTCGCTCAATCTTCGTTCTGCCCCTCTCAACGTTCGCTCTAAAACTGGCCAACGACCTCTCTCGTCCCAGATGTTTATTGTCATAGATTTTACTAAGCAATGCAGAGTCAGTCACGTGTATTCTCTTCGTGGGTTTTACTTGTTTACGCCGTTGGTGACCAGGAAGAGCTTAGGTAATGTCCGATGCTGCATTCCTGACTGTCAAGTTTCTCTCAGGAAAATGATAGCTGCTGTCAGGGATTTAGAGCTGCTTTAATCTTTATTACAATATCATCACTCATCCCCATCTTCGAAAATTAGCCAAAAGTGGCACAAAAGGCGAAGTAAAATAAAGCAAATCAATGCTAAACGTTATTCGTAATCAATAATGCAAACTACGAATCTTAAATTCAACCTATATTATTTTGAATGAGTTTGTCTTTGTTTTCCAATTCCAGAATTTGTATGATGTAAAACCATGGCACCGAAGAAAATATGAAAGGAGTGACATAAAATATCTGAGCTTGGTAGTGAGAGGGCGCTAAACCACAATCCCGCCAAAATATTTAGCTATGGTCTCTCTCTCTTTTTATGTATATTATTTTAGTAGCTTTACAGACATGATATTCATGTCGGATCATCACTGTTTAGTGTCTGTACACATGTCCAATATACAATTAGTGATAATATTTTATTTAAATGATTCAGTGACTTTGATCAAAGTGACAGAACGTTGAGATGTCGGCGAATAAGCCAGACCCAGTCTTTTTCATTTGGGTGACTCTTATGAAGGATTACTTTAGCACAATATCAGTGCGTATCAGAAATTAGCATTCATAACAATAATTACGAAGCAATATTTTAGTATATCAAGAGACGGTGTTGTAAATTAGCATTCAGACAAATAACAGGCGTGTTTATAGTCCGTTTATTTAGATCTCTGCGAATGACAACTACATGAAAATACATAATGCACAGAGCGCCATCTGTCGAGAACTTTTGTTCTCTTTAGATACATACCTTGAATAAGAAAATGCCAACGCATTATATAACTGACATGACTTTGCATACGTTTTACGTTACATATTTGTCAGGATATTACATATTTGCTAATTTACTTGACATAAACAACATATTTCGGCAATTTCTTCCTATCCATCCTTTTTTATATTTTTTTGATCTCTGAAACATCTTGAAGAAAATTTGTAGCTCATCTGATGTCATATTTTCTAATCAATGAGATGCACAGTGCTTACGGTTACCTAAAATTGACTGCCAAGTCGAAAGACAGGCTGAAGACCAAAACAAAATTACTGGAATTGTTATTTATAGAAAGATGCTGGAGTTTCTCTCCCATCCCCTTTCTGGTTGCATATTTTCGTTTCGTCTATAGGTTTAGGCAAAGCATCTAGATACTTGGCATCTGTGACTACTTTCCTGTACGTAGCGAGTTACACAATATGTTCCCTTGTACCAAAAAGTACAAAGGTAGCTATGTATTTTCATTCGATTGTTCTTTATGTACACGCTTTTTTTAACAATTTGTTTCGAAAGTTACGAAGAGCTCTCGTACATATTTACATATTCTACAATAATTTGCGACGTGAAAAGTAATTAATAGTTGAAACAAATTGGTTTCTTAAATATTTGCACGTTGCAGTGCGTTTTTGAGTTTATAAATTTGATACAAATTTTAATTTGAACACCTTATGTCCTTAAAAATATGTGGAATATGTTCAAATAAAATAAATATCTAGCAGAATTCTTGATACTCGATTATTATTAATATTACATATTCTTTGATGCTACATATTTAGCTATATATCCCTTTGATAATATATATTTACGTACATATTTTATCAATTATTGTTACGTATTTATGTACATATTTTGTAGTTTGAAATTACATGTCATAAGAGGAAGTGCTCATCAAATTCCAGGTTTTTAAGTTCAGGGATTTGGACTGTGCGTTGATGTGTCAGTAAATGAGGAAAAACTCTTTTTATATTAAAATTTGCTATTTGGTATTTTTTAGTTGGTTAAATGCAACTTTCTGAATATTTTTAAGCCCAGATATACATGCTTATATTGATTATAGATACATGTGCACTAACTTTAGATAAGGAGTTATAATCCAGATACATTTTCTTGTAATCCTCAAGACCTGGCCTAGTGTCTTTGGCTAATAGGAACCTGGTCAATGTACGATACCACTGGGGCAAATAGTACAGTGATCACACACACAGAGAATTTTATCTTGAATCAACACAAAATCTATTAATAACTGTACAGAAGTCCAATTAATATGTATGAATTACTCACAAAGTATTTGAAATTAGTCCGTAAAGTATAGGGTGTTTCAAAAGACGTGCAATCTAACTTTAATTACTTATACCGTAATATGGAAACTGGGAGAGATATTCAGACCCTTACATTATGAAGCCTCACCCATTGACATATTTTCAGAAAACCTTGATTGGAAATTCTAAATGATTATTTTCCAAGATGCTAATCTCGGAGAAGACGGTTTGTGACGGATTGAGGGCACGTGCCGCGCTTGATGGGCTTGGGAATAGCTATTTGATGAGAGAAGTGAAGAATGTGTGATTTTAGTAGCTTATGATCTTGGTTGGCAACACTACCAGTTCACAATTTTGTCAGAAGTTGCAGCCAACGTGAATGAAAGTAGTGAGATCAGAAAGCGACAACGCTAGTCACTAAGCTATCGGGGAGGCCGAGATGTTTCGAGACGTTAACGATACCGAGACAGGTATCCTAATTTACGAGACTATACGAGACTGTGACACTGCTGAGGTAAGGCTACAAAAAAAATCTCCCGCTTCGAAAAAATCTGAAGTTTTCATGAAATTTTAAACAGCTACGGTTAAAAGGCTGGTGAACCTGTGTTTGCAAACTAACGCGTAACATCATATCGTTCCCAGTTCAACGTCATCATTAATCTCGTAACAATGAGCGATAAAAAAATATGATAATGAAAAGAGTCTTAATCATACATTCGAATGGATTTTCATACTGAGCGAGTTTAGTATTTTATGAACACCCATTTCAATTTTGTTTTCCTGCCGGGTGGAGAAAGGGTAATGCCTCAACTGCACACAAGGGCATACATTAAATTATGTTTACGGTGGTTCAAAATTTTAATTGCGTATGCGGAGGCAACATTCAGATTGCGCCATCTCGTTCACACTCATTAAACTTGCAGAAGTAACTGATTATATAATGGCCTGAATGTAAACACCATGTTCGCGATGTTGATTGTTATGGGAGGGGGTGTAATTATGGACTGAAAGGTATGTTGGAAGCTAAATATTACTCGCTGGGGGTTACTAAACAGAGTTTTGCCTAGAAGTACGTTTGCGCTGGAAGTGAAGTGTAGTACACACAGTGGCGTGACCAAGGGAGGTTGATGGGGGCTGTAACCCCCTACATGGTACAGTATTCAGTAAAGAAGAAAGTCAAAGGCAGGAAAAGATGTAAAATTGAGGAGTAACATCTAAGAGTATATGTACTCCTAAACTGGCCATTGTGGGCATGTCTTGAGTAGTAATTATTACAGCGCGCTACGAAGCCAGGGATCCCTGGTTCGAATCCCGGCTCCGGTGCTGTTTGGGAGTGTGCCTCCCATTTTTCATCTATGGCATGCCCCTCAACTTCAGATAGACTAAATTCCATCCTAAATTTCTTCCTGGCCATTGTTCGACACCGAATTCCGTCCACAAAACACTTGCAAAAGTCCATCCTCCTAACTAACTAACTAACTAACTCTCTAGCCTTCTTAAACCCGAAGGTTCATGGCTGCAGCAACACAGGCCTTCCATCTGTCCCTATATTGAGCAAGATCTATATACTCTTTTCCATCCCTACCGATTTCCCTTAGGTCCATCTCAACGTTGTCCCTCCATCTTCGTCTTGGCCTTCCTACAGGTCTCTTACCATCAGGTTTCCCAACAAGAATCCTGTAAACTCCTCTTTCCTCTCCCATTCGTGCCACATGGCCTGCCCACCTAAGTCTTCTTGATTTAATTATTCTAATAATATCTGGACATGAATACAAATTATGTAACCTTCTCCACTCACCTGTCTCCTCATCCCTTTTAGGTCCAAAGATTTTCCTAAGGATCTTATTTTCAAATACTCTCAATTTATGTTCCTCTTTCAATGTAAGGGACCAAGTTTCACATCCATATAATACTACAGGCAGAATTACTGTTTTGTATATTTTAACTTTTAGTTTCTTAGATATTAAACGAGAAGACAAAAGTTTATGAACAGAGAAGTAACATACATTTCCTGAATTAAGCCTACTTTTTATTTCCTCTTTAATATAATTTTCATTTGTTAATATTACTCCTAAGTATTTGAATTTGGAAACTGGTTCAAACGAGTTGTTATCAATAATTAGATTTTGATTATTACCTAACACTTGGTTTCGGCCTGTAAGCATATATTTAGTTTTCTCTTTGTTAACTTCCAAACCTATCTCTTTAGCAGTTTTGAAAAATATTTTAGCATTATTCTTAATTGTATTCACATCATCCCCCAGTAAGTCTACATCCTCTGCATATGCTAACAACTGAGTCACACCATTTAATTTTAGTCCTTCGTTAGTTTCTTTTACCTTCCTAACAACATATTCTAAGGCAAAATTAAAGAGCAATGGAGATAATGCATCTCCTTGTTTTAACCCATCATGAATTGTAAATTTGTCAGACATATTAATACCCACACGAATTTTACTTTCTGTTTCACTGGTGCATACTTTTATCATACTAACAAGCTTCTTAGGTATTCCAAACTCGACTAATATATTATATAGTTTATCTCTTTTGACCGAATCATATGCTTTTTTGAAATCAATGAATAGCTGATGGACATTTTGATTATATTCCCACTTTTTTTCAAGTGTCTGTCTGATGTGAAAAATTTGATCTATAGTTGATCTGTTACGTTTAAATCCACATTGATAATCACCTATAATTTCATTAGCATATGGGGTTAGTCTTGTTAAAATAATGTTAGATAATATTTTATATGTTGTTGAGAGTAGAGAAATTCCACGGTAATTATTGCAGTTCATTTTATCACCTTTTTTAAACACAGGAACAATTATGGATTCTTTCCACTGTTGAGGGATTTCTTCTTTATTCCATATTAAACAAATTAATTTATGAATTTGACATATTAATGAATTTCCACCATATTTAATTAACTCAGCTGGTATTAAATCAATGAAAGGTGCTTTGTTATTCTTTAGCCTTTTAATAGCATCTTTAACTTCAGTCAAGTTAGGTTCTGGAACTAAAGGTTCTGCTGTGTGTACTTCATTCACTTCTGATTTATCTCCTACATGGACATTTAAAAGGTCATTAAAGTAGTTCTTCCATCTATTTAGAATATCACTTGGGTCAGCAAGAAAATCACCGTCTTTATCTTTTATCAAGTTTACTTTAGGTTGCCACCCCTTTCTAAATTCATTTACACCTTTATATAAATCTCTGATATTTTTATTTTTGCTGTTTGTTTCAATTTCGTTAATTTTGCTTTTCAAGTAATCTCTTTTTTTACTTCTAAACGTGCGGTTAACTTCTCGCTTTATTCTATTATAATTGTTTAGATTTGTATCATCAGAGTTATTTAACCACCTAAGTCTAGCCTGATTTCTTATTTCTATTAGATTATGACATTCATTATCAAACCATGGCTTACTTTTTCTCGGTTTATGGTATCCTATACTTTCTTTAGCTGCTGATTCTATTGCATTACGTATGTGCTCCCAATTCTTATTTACATCTGTTTCATTTATATTTTCATCATCATTTAAATCCTGCAAAACATCAAATCTATTTGACAGTTTAATTTGGTAATCTTTCTTAATTCTTTCATCAGTAAACTTTCCTGTATCAAATTTTATAACTTTTAGATTTTGTTGCTTATGATTTATCACTGAGAGTTTTCCTCTTAATTTAGCAATTACTAAATAATGGTCACTGGCACAGTCAGCACCTCTATGTCGTACGACGTATGACGTACGAACGTCAATTATACTAGTATGCCTTCTCTTATCAATGAGAATATGATCTATCTGATTATGAGTTTTACCATCTGGAGAAGACCAGGTATATTTATGGATATCTTTATGTTGAAAAGTGGTACTTTAAAAATTAAATTCTTTGAGGTTGCAAAAGTAATCAATCTTATACCATTATCATTACTTAATTCATGAAGACTTTCTTTACCAATTGTGGGTTTAAATGTCTCTTCTTTGCCAATCTGTGCATTACAGTCACCTAACAGAATTTTCATATCATACTGAGAAAATTTATCAAAGACCTGTTCTAACTCTGTATAAAAATCATCTTTAGTATTATCATCTTTATCTTCCGTTGGTGCATGTATGTTTATTAAAATAATTTTACACCACCTACCCTGTAAAACTGCATATGATATCCTATCATTAATAAATTCTACTGTTTTAAGAGCCGAGATAATTCTATTATTTATGAAAAAGCCTGTTCCAAAATTATGATTTTCTGTACCACCATAGAAAAAAGTATAATTTTTAGTTTTACAATTCCCTTCTCCTGGCCACTTAACTTCCTGGACAGCTACTACATCTAATTTATACTTAACTATCTCATTAACTGTACACTGAAATGCCCCAGGCCGGTAAAGGCTCAGAACATTCCAGGTGCCTAATTTAATATCCTTATTCCTAATGTAGATCTTTTCCTTAGTCCAGAGACCTCCAAAGTAGTCCCCACCCGGAGATCCGAACGGGGGACTATTTTACCTCCGGAATATTTTTTCTTGGGAACATCCATGGCCTTATATTGTTGTTTCTTGACATGTGTTTTTACAGTGCAGAGTTGTCAGCTCTACGCCTAACCCCCAATATGAATGGAGGAACTACTACACAAGACGAACACAAACACATTAGACAGCACAACTACTACACAAGACACACACAAACACATCACAACTATAACAAAATATAAACACAAACATACCACAACTACTACACAAGACAAACACAAACAAATTAGACAGCACAACTACTACGCAAGGCAAAACAAACATACTAGACAGCACAACTACTACACAAACATACTAGACAGCACAACTACAACACAAGACACATACATACACATACACATACATACACACCACCGATACTACACAAGACAAACAGAAACACATTAGACAGCATAACTACTACACAAAATAAACACAAACACACTAGGCACCACAACTACTACACAAGACAAACCCAAAAACACTACACAGCACATACTAGAACCGTCGTTGGGTCATGTTTACAATAGGAATAATATATTTCAAGTATCACAATAATGCATTGGAACTTCAAACTTGCATTCTCGGCATTTACATTTTCCCTCATTATACCTTCAATTAGCATGGTCTCAATAGAGCAAAATGAGAAAAAAATTTCATAAACTAATTAATTCCAAAAGTATTATTATCATTATTATTATTGCTGTCTATATATCCTTGAGGAGACTTTTCTACTCTACTGATTTAAACATATAACTCATATTTAAATATCAGCAGGGTTACGAATGGTTACGAATTTCACCTATATATCTCTCTGTCAATCTCATTATCTCACTTGGGAACTAATTAGTATTGCAGGTGTCATACTGAAAAAATTACACGTGACAATGATGAGGAATTAGATTTACCGAAGGAATAGTTTTCATATTTTATAACCCAAGACGCGACAGCCCTCGAAGGGCCTTGGCCTATCTCCCGACTGTCAGTCTCCCTCCAAAATCCTACCTAGAGGTGTGGGGATCATCAACTGGTAACTTCGTGACGTGGATGAACACGTCAAATCCTCAGCCGTTATAGATGATATCTGAAGCCGGGTGACACCAGTCACTCGTAGCTCCCCAATTTTCTCACGATGGTGGGTTGCCACCGGTCCTACCTGTATACACAGACCGAGAACCCAGGCGGACTCGAACCTATTCTGTCCCTCAGTCGGAGTCCAAAGCACAACGCCTTAGACTGCACTGCTGCACTGCCATGGAGGAGTTTCTAATGCCTAATTTCTGCCATGACGATGAACGTTGATTAAATTAAACGGGTGAAGAGTGGTTGCAAACGAAACATTCATGCAAAGGCCAGGGCTCGAGCCCAGATCCTTCAGTAACGAGATCGTGAGATGGGGAAATTAAGGAAATCAAGCAATGCAAAATTTGAAAAAACGTTAATCATATATAAAGATGGTATTTAAAAAATTCAATTGAAAATTACTACTCAGGAGAAATGCAATTTGCTTTACCGATACCCACGTATCCGAATGGTTAGCGCCTTCCTCACATGTTTGTTGTCGGCCGACCTCCGTGGGGGAGTGGAGTGTGTACCCGATGGAGGAATATAGTGGTTCGGATCCCACATTAAACTATAGGTCTAGTCCCGATTAGCCTTTCTGTATATAAAGTGAACTTAAAACGTCAAATCAACCATCAAATCAACCAACCGTGGGGGAGTGGTTACCACAGCGCGCTACAACACCAGGAGTTCCTGCTTCGAACCCCTACCTGGACATGGGTGTTCTTTGTGTTTGTCCCTTCATCAATTCCGTCGCATCATCCTCGCGATTAACCAAATGTATAAAATAGCGAATCAAATCAAATCATTCATTGATTGATTGTTTGTTTTGGTTTATTTTACTTCGCTTTCCACCATATTTGGCTAAACGCGAAGATGATATGACAAAATTGATGAAGGGCAAGGGACACACAAAGATCACCACCCATTGCCAAGCCGAGATTCAAACCCGGCATCTCTGGCTCAGTAGTCAAATCAAATCGTTTTAGATTTTCGAAAGTGGGTGGAAGTTATGTGTACAATTTTTTGTAGTCATTCCTAACTTTGCAATTTTTCCTGTATTTGACGTTCTTCTTTTAGGAATACTGGGCCCTAAAAGGGGGGGGGGGGATTATGACCCGTTGGGCACGCCAGTCATTGCTACCCCAAGTGTCGACATCACCGCACGTCACTGACTATGAAAAGAGCGTTGCAAGAACATGGTAACTTCAGACTGAAGGATTTTTTTAAAGAGAGGGAGTAAAACTATTAGGGGGGGGGGGATAATATACCTCGACCCTTGTCCATGGAAAAATGCCTTACCTTGCTTGCCTCCATGGAAAAAATCCTCCAGTCGTCCACATATGTCATTGGCCTCCCATGAACAAATTGTTCTTTTCAAATTTCCAAACGTTCTTATTGTGCTAAAATCAGGCAAAAATAAAGCAAGTCGCTATTATTCTTCAGTTTCATTAGCATATTATCATAGATGCCTACTAAAAGTTGATTGATAGGCTATTTGATTTAAGGACATGCATGTTTCATGTTTCCTTATTTTCAACGTCGTACCACCTAAATTTCATTCCGCACCCCCTCAGCACCCCTAGATGATTAATCCTGGCGCCGCCGCTGATTCTGACTGACAAGAATTTATTGTTTCAAGAATACCTTTCTCGAATTACAATTATTTTCGTCACAATATTTTGTTCACAAATTTTTAAATAAAAATACGTTTAGAACACTCGGATTTACACGACATTTTCTTCAATAAAAAAAAAAAAGTACGCGGAGTTTTTAATTTCCTGCAGTAAACGACAGTTTCCTTCAGTTAATATATATTTTGCGAAATTATGTATTTATCCTACTTTTACGTTGGTTTTCTGTAATCATAACTACGAAAGCACATAGTTAATTTACTATTCTCTTCTATTGCGTCACTTTTCTTGCCACTTTTGGATAATCTCGACAATGAAGATGAGTGACGATAGGAGTGTTCGAAATTGGAGTGCACGAGAGTAACAACTACAATCAGCATCATTTATGTCTGACCAGAGAGTATAGTATTCTCAGTGGTTGGTATCACCCAACCCATGCCCGTAGCCAAGGTTTTATTTCGGGAGGGCTCATCCCTTATCAGCAGCTGCCATCTAAAGGTGAAAAAGGGGGCTAGAAGCCCTGAAGATGAATTTTTCAGAATATTACAATTTTTTTAAATTTTTTTTATACAATATATTTAATTCTGCTAATGAAGTAAAATTAATTACAATTATTCACTATTTAAATTAGATATTTGTAGGATTTCGGGGGGCTTAGCCCTCCCCCTGGCTACGTACCTGGCCCAACCTGCCTCATTTGCACATAGGTAACTAGCGTTGCGCACGAGACGAGTCGAGATTTTGATCTGCCCCCTCTCGTCTCGTGTATATGAAATTTCGTCTCGTGCAGGAGAGACATTGATGTTAACCGTATAAGCATCCCCATCTGTCTCCTAAAGATGGAGCAAGCACCCCCACTTAACAATGAAATAAGCCAGTGGCGAAGCGTCCAATGAGGCCAGGAGGCCGTGCCTACCCACGTCATTACTCTTTTAAAGGTGCCTTACCTTATTTCGTCAAAACATACGTAATTAAATGCAAAAGTATTCAATTTTCATTTATGATAATTAGTACAAAACTTCCTAACCCTGTCCAGTATAGGAACTTTCTACGAAGTGAGGCACATCTTCTGAGGCCTCTTCTCTCGACATTCTGAAGTATGGTCGTACATGCGGGAAGCCTAATCTTACGAGTATTGTACGTATGCTTATAACGTGTTAATGAGGCCGGCCTCACGGTGCTACCCACTAGGACGAATAGAAAGAATACAACACTGCATTTGCGTCAGGGTTGTAAATTTGTGGTATACCAGCATTTTATATAAACATTAGCCTGTTTTCGTGCAGAAATACTTGCATTTCATTGTACATTCTCCATATTTTGTACGAAACTTAGGTTTTTATCCTTTTCATCGACAAGAGTAAGCTAAATGGAAAATTACGGAGTACTGTCGTTCTGACTTCGTTTTCTGGTCGGAGTGCTGATGGTCTTGTCGATTCACCCAACACCGTAGCGTAAACAGAAAGTCTAAAATTTGTAAAGTAAGTCTTCATACCAAATTATGTAAATTAAAATGCTAGTTACACCCTCTATTGACAAAGTAGTTTTACTTTTACTGGATATAGAATAATTTATTTTTATCGTGAACGGGGATTCCCTTGCTTATTCGCTGTCTATGAAAACTTGCCCTTCCATGACGCTACAAGGCAGCGTGGCTCGCGACCGCTAGGTTCGTGGTGGTAGCATGGTCCCACCTTTTCAATTGAAGATCAGGTTACAAGTTAGAGGAGTAAATCTGCATTCAGTACAAAAACATTATTGTGAACACTCGTATGTGAGCCGCACGCGACGCCACTGACACCCGACAAGATAAATCCTTTGTTGTAATGTAAATTTTGTGGTGCCATATTAAGCCAAAATCTTCAACACACCACACAACACAACTTCCGAGGGAGGATTATACTGCGTCAGTCTGCAATTTCAACAGAAAGGGAAAGAGAGCGAAAAATGGGAGAGCGAAAGAAACAGACTGTAGCGTGCGTCTGTCGCGGACCCGTTCACCTGGAAAGACAATCCCTGACGCCGGGCCGCTTGCCGCCGAGTCTCGTAGCCAATGTCAGGGAATGCTCTGCATAAGGTTTCCTAATGCTCGTTAAACATGCAAAAATCATTACACATTCAGAACAATTTCTCTTACAAACCCTTACAAATATATACATTCCAAGATAAGCCATCGGATATATTTTAAAAGTCAACGAGAAGAAATATAACTATATCACTAAAATATAAACGACCAAATAAACAACTCTGACAAGTGTGAACTTATCTGAAGGAATTCTACTTCATAATTTTAGAACTGTATGTAATAAGTAGCTTTAAGTACATTTTGGTGCAATTTGTTTGTACCCCACAAAGGTACAGAACAAATTCGACTACTGCACGATATGTTTAGAACAACTAATAGGATTTCATTGAGTAGCATTGTTAAAAATATAATTTCAACATTCATCTACCGTACTGGACAATGAAATTCGAAGTAATCAAATATATCTAAAGAAAAAATAAAGTGGATTGTTTTACTACAAAATAGTCGAAAAGATGACTATTCATTCTATACATATAATATTATGTACATACAAAAGTCCATCCTCCTGCAAATGTTAAATATCCAAACTCCTCAAGAGAGACATAGACTGGCTGACCATATATTTCTACATAAAATAGTGAATGGCAACATCAGAAGTGACCGCCTTCTTCAGGAAATTCACTTTCGTGTACCTGCCCGCTCAACAAGAAGCACTCAACTTCTTGCTTCTCAGAAGCCGAGATTGTGCCTCATCCAGCGCTCTCTGTTCCATAGACTGCCCAGTCAATATAATAATCTAGGAAGACAAATATACATTTTTGAAAATCTGGACCGTTTTAAAAGAAAGTTAACTAAAATATGTAAGTCTCTTAACCACATGTAATTTTTCTATGTTATTATTTTTGTTGTATTATGTTATTCTTTTTGTCCTTATGTTCTGTAAAACCGTTCCAATGTAAAATGTCTAACGCTGTATTTGGAATCTTCTATTAAATAAATATCATCACTCATCCTCATCGTCGCGATTAGCCAAAAGTGGAAGAAAAGCCAACAAATTCTATCAATCAATTTTTAATCCAATCTCTTCCGCGTCGAACACTCTGGACTGCATTTTGAAAACTAACGAGTCTCTGGCATCTCGACTCTCAGCACGTCTGTGGGACTTGTGTAAATTCTGCGTCATGTTTAGGTAATTTTTAAAATTTTCCGTCATTTTAGGTCATTTCTTAAAAATTTTGAGTCATTTTTAGGTATTTTTTAAAAAAATTGTGTGATTGCATGCTGAAACATAAGAAGTTCAACAATTTATGTTTTGTATGAATGTTATCTTGCGGTATTTACTCTGTTTTTAACTACGAGCGCAACAAAGCCTGTCTGAAAATCTCGAAATGCAACATTGTCGAGTTTCTTATTCACAGTCTGTACAACACACCAATGTGAAGAAGGAATTGTTAAATTGTTTGTCTTCGAATATATATACTATTTTCAATAAGCAGATTGTGTTTTGTACGAAGTTTTGGGTCATTTTTCAAAGATGTTAGGTCATTTTACAGGATTTTTGTTGCCATTTTAAAGGTCATTTTTCAACGATTTTAGGTCATTTTACAGGATTTTTGTTGCCATTTTAAAAGTCATTTTTCAAAGATTTTACGTCATTTTACAGGATTTTTGTTGCCATTTTAAAGGTCATTTTTCAACGATTTTTAGGTCCTTTTACAGGATTTTTGTTGCCATTTTAAAGGTCATTTTTCAAAGATTTTAGGTCATTTTACAGGATTTTTGTTGCCATTTTAAAGGCCATTTTTCAACGATTTTAGGTCATTTTACAGGTTTTTTGTTGCCATTTTAAAGGTAATTTTTCAAAGATTTTTAGGTCATTTTACAGGATTTTTGTTGCCATTTTAAAGGTCATTTTTCAACGATTTTAGGTCATTTTACAGGATTTTTGTTGCCATTTTAAAAGTCATTTTTCAAAGATTTTACGTCATTTTACAGGATTTTTGTTGCCATTTTAAAGGTCATTTTTCAACGATTTTTAGGTCATTTTACAGGATTTTTGTTGCCATTTTAAAGGTCATTTTTCAAAGATTTTAGGTCATTTTACAGGATTTTTGTTGCCATTTTAAAGGCCATTTTTCAACGATTTTAGGTCATTTTACAGGATTTTTGTTGCCATTTTAAAGGTCATTTTTCAACGATTTTTAGGTCATTTTACAGGATTTTTGTTGCCATTTTAAAGGTCATTTTTCAAAGATTTTAGGTCATTTTACAGGATTTTTGTTGCCATTTTAAAGGTCATTTTTCACAGATTTTTAGGTCATCAAAACCCTGGCCCTGCGGATTCCAAAATTGGAAGAAAGGCGAAGAATCAATATGTATGTGTGTGGGATGTCGGTGTGTGTGTGTGAGAGAGAGATCAGATACACACACAATATGCATATTCAAGTAACAGCTCGTATAACCATGCTTCCCTACATTTTCAAGCTCGTAAAGCGTGAAGTATTACGGTCCATTTAAGATAGCCACAACTGGCACGACAACAGCAAGTCGCCCAAATATATGCCACTTGTTCCAACACACCTTCTCCATCTACGTTTCGTCACATTCGGAGAGAGAGAAACGGACAAATTACACACCGCTCCGTCATACACACAATTTTTCATGTGCAAGTTCGGAATTACGTAACACGTCGCTCCCGACTGCAACCTGTTACGCGAACAAAAGCTTCCCGGGATAGCCAGCCCCCCATCCCCCCCTTCTGGAGCAGCTGCCGCCGCCGCGGACTCCGTGCCAATGGGCCGGCAAATATTTACGGCGCGCTTCATTTGTCTCTTTGCCGCACAAACGAGGATGCGCCAGCACGTAAGCTGCATAGCGAGGAAGAGAGGAATTCCCAATTTCGCCACAGGTGGCAGTGTCGTCGATTGATTACAAAAGCGTTACATCCTTTTGCCTTCGTTATGTGGATTACTTGGTGCGCGCTGCCGGCGGGGGGGTGAGGTGGGGACTGGGGACGACGACACAAAGCCCCTCCCTGTCGTTGCGGGTTCAAACCATGCGAGGAGATGCGAAAAAAACCGCATCGTTCTCACTTCTTCAATATAAATGAGCTTCGATGGCGTTCGCAAGAGGGAGCAGCTTACGGCAACCCAAGCATTGTCAAAGAACGGTGAAGGATGAAATGCTTACGGGATAAACTGGAGTTCACATACTTATAAATGCAGCCCCTTTATCAGTACGTAAGCCTTTCTTCATAATCGTTTCTATGAGGCCATTAATATAATAGAAAGTTGAATGATAATATGCAAATAACAAGTGGCCACAAATAAAGTTGTCCTATTCAGAAACAATGGATTGCGGTTGGACTTGATATAGATTAGGGCTAACCAATAACGCTTTGAACCGATACCGATGCCGATACTCTTACCAATACCCACCGATACCGATAATTGAAAATTGCAATAATTTAAATTTGTTAAAAGTATTGATCAATATTGGTGTGTAAATATTCTTCTCTGATTATACGCATCAATGTACTGAGAAATTTGCGTTAGAATATTCAAGAATTACATCAGAATATTAAAATGGATGTTATGTAAGCACAAAATATCGTAGTGCATCTCGCATACCTGAGCTACCCTGGCTTTCGTAGAAGGCAGGATATACAAAGAATGCGTTTACGACAACAGTATACGTTTCCAGTATCATGAGATGTAGAAAGGAAGTAGCGGGAGAAAAGAGGGGGAGGAAAGGAGATCGGAGCTGAGAGATAGAAAAGGGAGTCAGTGTTTGGCTTTGGGAGCGAGAGGATAAGAGATAAGTTGAAGAGATAGAGGAAGGGACTGGGTGTGGTGAGTGAACATAGGAGGATTATCGATCAATTATTATCGATAAGCGAGTAGCAATGAGCTAACGCCACGCAGATGCGATCCCAGCACCGCTAGAGGTGGTGTTATAACGATATAGTTTTTCGTGCAATACAAAAAGAAAGTTTCGCACGACATTTTTGGATGCTCCGTGAAATACCAACATGCCGGAAAAAGTATCAGCTGGTATCGGCTCAGCCCTAATATAGATGCTATGGAGACGATGGGGAAGCGAATGAGGAAAAAAATAGTTCAAATTTTCACCACCAGGTGCAAATGTGGCCCTGTACTCTCTCCAAGGAGTCTCTGGAGCAAGAGAATGAAAGAAAGTCATCTGCTCAACAATGAACGGGTGAGAAGGAAAGGGTTTGCATAGAGGAGGCAACGCGATCTCTGCTACCAGCCGTACGTAGCAGCGCGTACTGCTTTGCTCCGCCCACTCGCATTCTCTCCTTCTCTACCGACATGCGTGACGTTGCTACATAAACTACTGGAACAGACTGTATTTGCGCAGAGGAGTTGGCCTTGTTCGCTTGTTCCACAGACTTCTAGAACAGAGTAGTTAGAGAGAGAGAGAAAGAGAGAGAGAGAGAGAGAGAGAGAGAGAGAGAGAGAGAGAGAGGTTTGGCTTATAATGTTTATGAATTTGCCACCCTACTCCCGTGCACTAACACAGGTACCCGTATTGTATATCACCATGTCTCCTGCGTATGCCCGAGTATCCTTACAATGCCCGCAAATCTACCACACGAAATGCAGAAACAGCCTTGTGCCTATGCAACCCACAATACCGCTGTGTACGACGGGATAGAAGACATTCAGACTGTTGCATTTATGGCAGCAACCAGAAGAAGAAGAAGAAACAAGTTAGAGCTGTGTTTACTGAACAGCGGCTATATGTTCTACGGGGTCTTGCCAGATACTAAACCGCTTAGATTGCTAAAGAAACTGACCAATCAGATTCGTTTATAATGCAACAAAAAAGGCCTGAGGGGCAAAATAATTTTCCCGTAGCCATAGTAACAAACGTAACGCAATGCTAATACTGCGTTCGGATCGAACTAGAGACCTTTAGATTTTAAGGGGTGATGTAGTTATTCATCATTCATCTTTCAGATCACTCGCTTGGCCTAAATATTGGAAGCGGCTCCGGCGCCCACCCAGCGTCGAATGACATGGGTACCTGGGGGAAACCCTGGGGGGTAAAGGCGGTCAGGGGCATGATGCTGATCACATCACCCCTACTCACGACCGGATCAAGAAAGTGTGGGGCGTTATCCGCTACAACCCCTATACGACTTCATGGCGTGGTGCTAAGCACAGGGGAGTACTTTATCTTTTTTGGCCTAAATGTGATATAAGCAACAGGTTACATTTAAAGGAATGGCAATACAATTTACTTAAGTTAGATAAGAGTTTTGTACTCTCCATGACTGAATCCATATGGATTTGTCTAGTAAAGGATATTACTTGCATCACAATTAGATGAATGTTATTTCCACACTTGTCCTCTCAATTGTCACATGTCTGACCTCCCTGTCAGCATTCACTCTGTTTACGCGCCATTGTCCAATAATGGTCCCCTCTTCCGTTCTCTCTCACCATCCGCGATCTTTATTCTCTCGTACCCTCCTCGCCAACTGATTCCCCGAGTCCCACTCTCATGCCACATACGCCTCTCAAGTCAATAACCTAACGTTTGCCTACTTGCTTATTCCGCATTCCTTTCTCTGTGTCCTGCTATGCTAAGAATGACGGAAGACTTGTCACTTCTACCCAATACCTTGGATATGATACGCAAAGCATATATCGATTGTCTAAGTCCACTTTTATGGGACTGGACCTACAGATTAAAGTGGGAACCGAAACACTATGTGACCCCCATGGGGTCTCGAACCCGGCACCCACTGATTACAAAGCAACGATGAAGTCAACTTTATGTTCAAATAGGCTAATCGGGACTGGAACTACAGTTTTAAGTTTACAAGACTGCGGCCCTACTCAGAATCTAACCCGAAACCACTTGATTACAAATTACTACGCTATCGGGAATACTGAATGCACAAAATAAATTGGGTGTAAGGGATGACCTTCGTTTACGGCACCCCAAAGACAACCACGTTTTCACAGTGTACAGCCCGGTAACTGCTATGTTGCGGGACGACGAGGCTCTGGCGCCTGAAGTCACAGCCAGTATAATCTTCTGTGGGACTTACAAGGGTCGTTCAAGGTTGGCCAAGACTTTTTATTTCTAGACAGGAAATATACACACATAGAAGCACGTAACGATGTCAGTTTTTCAAAGTATTCCCCCTGAACATCCAGACACCGTTGCCATCGATGTCGAAGTTCCTTGATGCCTTTGGCGTAGAAAGAAATAGGTTGGTGTCGTAACCACTGCAGGACAGCGTTCTTGAGTTCCTCATCTGTCCGGAAGTGCGTCCCTCCCAAATGCTCTTTATGAGTCCCAAACAAGTGGAAATTACTGGGTGCTAAATCTGGACTCCAAGGACTGTGTGGTAAAACCTCCCAGTGCACGTTTGAGTCAAATAGGCCGTGTGTGGCCTGGCATTGTCATGGAGAAGAATAACATGTTTCGACAACATTCCAGGTCTTTTCTTCAGAACGGCCCCACGCACAACACTGATATTGACTGTATGCGCTATGTCACGCACTGTTAATCGCCGGTCTTCAAGGATAACTTGCTCAACACGCGCGTAATTCACCGGAGTGACTGCAGTTGAGCGAACGTGTTGGGCTACCAACTCCCGCCCTTCACTGAACTGTTGACACCATTCGTACACTGTTGCCCGTGACAGTGTTTGTTCACGACACTGTGCTTGCAGTCTACGCCAAATTTCAGCAGGTTTCACCTTCTTCTTCACGAGAAATTTCATTATACATCGCTGTTCCACAGCAACAGATACACTACTTGCCGCCATCTTTGTTTACACTACTGCGCATGCGCCAAATGCGTTGCAAAGGATCATGGTTACTCGCAAGGAATCATGGTCTGTCCTGCCGAAGTAATGCAGCGCTGCATTGATTCATTAATATTTTACGAACGAAAGTCTTGGTCAACCTTGAACGACCCTTGTAAGTTATCCACATGTTTTGTGATTCATTCACTTCATCTTATCACCATTTATCCCATCGCCGCTGTTAAGTCAAAAGTGGCAGAATTAGAATTACGACGTTAAATGAGCTAAATAAATCAAAACCAAATAAATATGATGATGCTAAATGGAAAATATAAATATACAAATTTAGTGATAGCGTTCCTTAGCGTGCTTTTGCCGGACAAATTTCAATCTCAGTTTCTTCCGTCGGGCACAGTGGCGGAGTGATTAGCACATGGCGCTACGACGCCAGGGGTCCCGGGTTCGAATTCCGGCCTGGCCATGGATGTTCGTGAGTGTCCATCAATTTCATCATATCATTACTCATCCCATCTTCGCAAATTAGCCAAAAGTGGCACAAAAAGCGAAGTAAAATAAAGCAAGTCAATGAATCAGTATTCTTCCTTACATAGAAAACACAAGGATAAGACTTTCTTGGTCGAAAGAGGAATGATGCTAGTTAAAAATATCAAAACATCAGAAAAATTGGCGGTGTTTTTAACTGTTCAAACTTTAAATTTGAACATTTGAACACAAATCCCTTTACAGGTGTCGGTTTTGGAGCAAAGACAAGTTCTGTACCAAATATCATCAAAATCTGTGTAGATGAAGTTCATGAAGCGGCTCACACAAAGAAAAACCAATTCGCGGGCCAGGAGTCGAACCCGATACTTTCGATGTTGAAATCGCGAGTCGGCAGCTACAAGCGAACGAGGCTCGTTCGGTCGCAACAATGCAATTTCGAGGGGGCAAAGGGGGCTGTTGAGTGACAATTGAAAATGCGAAATAGGAAATTGCATTCGGTGGAGAGACGGCAAGACGAGATCTCGGTAAAACCGAACAAGAAAACGTTAAAAAAAATTGAGGAAGAGAACGTTAGGGACACATGTCGCATGGGAAGTCAAGCCACGGCGACATCTGTTCCCGGATGGACCGAGCAGGGATACTGCAGATGGCGGGGGAAGGGGGTAGGGTGTTGGGAGTCCAGATCCACACCAGCAGAGGAGAGGTTTATCTAATCGCAGTTTCCGGGAGAAAGGACCGCAAATAAATCAAGCTAGTGTTTCAGCTCTGGTCTCTAGGGGATGGGGGGAGGAGAGAAGTAGTAGAGGGGAGAGAGGATTAGCACAGAAAGAGTGGAGTTGAAGGGATAGTGGAAGACAGGTAGAAGGGTAAGAAGAATTGCAAGAGGAGAAGAAAGAATTTCAAAAGGAGAAGAAATAATTTCAAAAGGAGAAGAAATAATTACAAAAGGAGAAGAAATAATCGCAAAAGGAGAAGAAATAATTACAAAAGGAGAAGAAATAATTACAAAAGGAGAAAAATAATTGGAAAAGGAGAAAAATAATTACAAAAGGAGAAGAAATAATTACAAAAGGAGAAAAATAATTACAAAAGGAGAAAAATAATTACAAAAGGAGAAGAAATAATTACAAAAGGAGAAGAAATAATTGCAAAATGAGAAGAAATAATTACAAAAGGAGATGAAATAATTGCAAAAGGAGAAGAAATAATTGCAAAAGGAAAAGAAATAATTTCAAAAGGAGGAGAAATAATTACAAAAGGAGAAGAAATAATTACAAAAGGAGAAGAAATAATTTCAAAAGGAGAAGAAATAATTACAAAAGGAAGAGAAATAATTGCAAAAGGAGAAGAAATAATTACAAATGGAGAAGAAATAATTTCAAAAGGAGAATAAATAATTACAAAAGGAGAAAAATAATTACAAAAGGAGAAAAATAATAACAAAAGGAGAAAAATAATTACAAAAGGAAAAAAAATACAAAAGGAGAAAAAAGAATTACAAAAGGAGAACCGCGTATAGGGGGAGGGATAGGCGGCAGGAAGAAGGTGAAAAAGGAGGGTGAAATAGGAATAGAGTAGAGGACAAGATACGGAAAGAGATCGGAAAGGAATGAAAGAGGAGGTGAATGGAACAGGAAGATATAGAGACAGGTTTGCGATGGGAGTAAAAAGGAAGAGAGAAAAAGAAAAACTGGATAGGAGAGAGAGAGGGTGTGTGGCAAAGATTGTAGTAAAAGGGACAAATAAATGGGGAGAAGAGGAAGGAGGGAAGTGGGAATGATAATGATGGATTGATTTAGTTTATTAACGTCGCATTTCTGCAAATTTTGACTAATCGCGACGGGGAAGAATGGTGATAGATGAAATGGAGATTATACAAAGATATATGAACGACAAAACATAAGCACCAGAAGTGTCTCCCGATGGCATAGTGGTAACGCTATCCTCTTGTAAAGGGGCTCGGGTTCGATACTCGGTGGAGGCAAATAGATCCCAGTTTTAACTGTAGGACCAGTCCCGATTAGCGTATATATGCATAAAAGTGGACTTGAAATAAAACTTAATTAATCAAACAAGCCCCATAGAGTATTATAATGACTGTCCAATTGACAGAACTATACTCTGTCCCAGCTAACTGTAGAGCAGGGCCGCGCATATCGGCAGAGGAGGTGGAGGAAAATCGAGTAGAGAAAGCGCAGTGTTGCCAACCGTACGGTCCAAACCTTAGTCCGTACGCTAAATGCACGGTTTGTCAAAATTTGCTCTTGCAGTTTTATCCCTAATATTTCCCCAAGAAATTCTTAAACCAATCGTACGGACCTGGAGACAAAAATACGGTCCGTTTGTCATGTGCGTTCGGTATTATCTTTTTCAAAAGTTTGCAACGCTGCATATCGAAGGAGGAAATCGGGAAACTCCCGTCGCCCATTACACAATCCCGTTCTCGGTGATTCAGAGTTTGTACAAGTCAATAGTAACAGGAACCATGAACTATGGGGTTGAATTTCTGGGGGGGGGGCAAGAGGGGGAGCATAGTCACAAGCATACAAACAGAATTCTATAAAAAAAAGTGATGTGTGTAAGTAGAAGCACTGTCAATTGGGGAGTACTTAAAGAACTAGGTCTAAACAGAGAGACAGTACGAGCTCGGATGAGAGCTTTAAAGTATTGGCTTCAGCTGGCAAGGGAGGGTAACACGACACTGAAGGGTATTGTCTGATAGTGCAAGTAAGAGAAGAAAATACACGGAACTGGGCGAGGGATATAAAAAACATGTTGTACTCTATTGGGATGGGGTGGGTGTGGGAAACGGGAGGCAGGGTAGATACATCAGTAGAAAACCAAATCAGAGAGAGACTGCTGGACATAGACAGACAAGAAATACTAGCCGACTGCCAGACGAAGACTTCACTAAGGAACCAACTGAAATCAAGGATGGGACAAAGCAAGATACATAAATTTAGTAGGCAAAAAAGAAAGGGGAGAGTTAGCATGGTTCAGACTGGGGGTTGGAAACAAGTAAAAATGAAGAATGAAGCAGGGGAAACGATATGCTCTTTGTGCGGGGAGGGAGAGACGGACGAGCATCTGCTATCTGCCTGCCCCTCTACGCGTGATTTGCGAGACAAGTGGGTTAAGAACGTAACAGGGAGGGAAATAATGGAAGTGGTAGAAGATAGAAGAGGAATCATAATAGACTGGGACAATTTTCGAAAATTCTGACTGTAGGAAGCATTTTTGAGGAAAAGCGGGCAAACAACATTTTCTGAATGTATTTGATGTGCTGATTACGAATATTTTGTTTGCCACTCTCGATTTTGGTGTTATATGCTTCAAATCGCTAAAAAACAAAATGGCGGCCATACGAAATGAGTTCCTATTAACTTTTGAAGGAGCAGAATCAAAATAGTGATCTTGGTGTCAAACATTATGTTTTTGGGTATGCTGAATCCAAATATTATGTTTTCCAATCTGAAATTTTAAGCTATGTGCCCAAATCGCTAAAAAAACAAAATGCCGGCCATACGAAATGAGTTCCTATTAACTTTTGAAGGAGCAGAAAGAAAATTGTGATCTTGGTGTCAAACATTATTTTTTGGGCATGCTGAATCCAAATATTATGTTTTCCAATCTGAAATTTTAAGCTATGTGCCCAAATCGCTAAAAAAACAAAATGGCGGCCATACGAAATGAGTTCCTATTAACTTTTGAAGGAGCAGAAAGAAAATTGTGATCTTGGTGTCAAACATTATTTTTTGGGTATGCTGAATCCGAATATTATGTTTTCTAATCTGAAATTTTAAGCTGTTTGTTCCAAATTGTTAAAAAACAAAATGGCGGCTACGTGCATCCATGCAATGTTTCGTATCCATACTTTTGAACTAGGAATAAAACAGTGTAACAGTACGTTTTTAATACAGAAAATAAAGTATAGAACATTTCTGAAGTAAAGATGCAAAATAATAATATTATTCAAAACATAAGACCATATTGAAATATTAACAGTACCAGTGTATGATAAATCCGCACGTTATCCTTATTCAACCTTATTTTGCCTACAAAAATAGTATAACATTTTTCTAGTCACGAATATTCATGCACTCCTTAGTGCCAGTATCTGCACGTTTGCAAGCTGCAGTACATACAAGCTGGCCTTTCCTGCAGGAACATGTAGCGGATATACAACCACCCAAACATCCACAGGTGACAATGTCGTAGCAGGGTTGTGGAATCGGTGGCAGCGATTGAAGTTTTGGAACGAGCTGTCCATCAACCATTTTCCATCCCAAGATAGTAGGTGGTGGTAACACAGGTTTTGGTATGACCGACTGTCCCCACACCATGGCTTGATAGTGGGCCCGTTGTACATGTAACCGTAGAGCATCGGTAGTGGGGGGCAGTGCTTGTGGGGTTTTCCTTTGCTGAACAGCTTTACTCTGGCTTCATCACAGCTGCTTCCCTCCGGTACACCATACAACTTGCATATGAACTTCTCTGCCTTGTGTGCTGTTTCTTGTTTCAATTCGTCAACACCAAGATTTAGTAGATCATTATTATTAGTGTTAAATATTGTCCATGCTGTCTTCTTACTGATCCCAGCAATGCAGGATACTTTGTCGCATCCTGTTATGGCGTGGAATGGGATGAGAGTTTCGAAGACAGGATCCGTAAATGAAAGCTTCTGCCTGACTTCATGTACTGGAATGTATTTTTTTTTCATGTTCCTGCTCGCAACCATAATTTCGTACATCTAATCTTGTGAAATAACGCTACCAATTGCACTAATACATCTGCATCACGTGCTGAGACAACAATGTTATCAGCACCAGAATTAAGACAGTGAACTATATTGCCGATACTCTCGTGTCGTCTGCTCCTCAGCCGAACAAACAGGCCGAGGTAGCAAAAGGCAGAGGTCACTCACCCTTCCAGAAGGGTGCAGCGAGCTAGCTGTGGCAACCGGGCTCGCTCATTCGCAGACCTGATTGGTTCTCGCAGACACACCCCCATATTGTCGTCTGCTGTAAGCCCGCGAAGCGATCTTTCTAAGGCCTCCTGCACTATACACTTCGTGGTTTGCCTGCAATCCTTCAATAGACAAATCACGATTGTTTGTTCGTACGTCATCCTCCTTATGAAATCCACCGGAAACCACAAATATTTTGTCTTCAGGAGCATTGTTGATCAAATGATTAGAGAGAAAACAGGCCAAATCTTTTTTATTCCCCGAGTTAGCAAGAAAGTCACTGAATTTGTTGAGGATTGGCACGGATCCATTTTCTATTACTCTCCTTACTAAATGAGCATGTTTCAAGCCCCTATCTCTTGTTCCAGCCTTGACTGAAGTTGCGTTATACCGATCAAAGTTGACATCAATCCTCTTAAAGCTTCTTCCCATAGAAACAACAAGGTTAAGAAATGCATCTGCCAGTTGACCAAAGTTTAAAACTCCTGTAGGCTTTCCAAGTGCAACAACTAATGCTTGACCATCTATTATAAGGCATGACGCAGACGGAATTGATATATCAGGTGGACAAATTACATCCTTGGTCATCACATCAGCTAGAATGGCTTTGTTTCCTGTTCTCAGACTTCCGTTTGTGTTGGCAAGGAAGATTGGAATTGGCATTAGTTCATGACACAAAATGCGATTTAGATCCACATTACGACCTGCCTCATAGGCAGTTACGAGGCGCTGGAGAATATTCCTGGCAGTTTTCAAAATGGTTTCCTTGCCATTTACTACCAATTTAACTTCATAGAGGGACTTAAAGGTCTTTGCATTTGACTTATGTAGAGGATCACTTAACTTGCCTTGTGTGTGACTTTTACCAGGGGCCATCATCCTTTCCTTCACAAAGGTGTCTAGCTTTACCTGGCCCAGTGTTTCAGCTTTGAGGAGAGTATCTTGAATCTGAAGTAGCTAAATCCTTTGTTTGTGGCAATGTTCTGAAGGAACTGATAAGAAACATCTTAAGATGATGGCCCACAGGTGCAGGTCTTTTCAAATTTATAAGTGGATCCATGGTTCTATGTTTCTATCATTCTGAAATAAAGTAAAAAAAGAAAAAATGTATCATAGGTTTAGTCATTTTTGTGCTTCTTTTGTTTAAAAAAGAGGAAAAAAACTACAACAATTTTCAAACATGTCAGATTAGAAAACATAATATTCCGATTCAGCATACCCAAAAACATAATGTTTGACACCAAGATCACTATTTTGTTTCTGTTCCTTCAAAAGTTATTTTGAGATCATTTCGTATGGCCGCCATTTTGTTTTTTAGCGATTTGAAGCACATAACATCAAAATCGAGAGTGGCAAACAAAATATTCGGAATCAGCACACCAATTACATTCAGAAAATGTTGTTTGTCCGCTTTTCCTCAAAAATGCTTCCTACACTTTTTACATCCACATTTCTGAGAATTTGCACCAGGCTATAAGTGAGATAGTGCAACGAGTGGGGAGATATTTGTGGGAAGTGAGAGAACGACGAGGAAAGGCGATAGCGGATACCGATAAGAGCGAAGAAACCGCACAAAGTGACCTTAGCTTATAATACATGGACTGTGGAACCAGCATTGTGCAATATGTTTGTTTGTTTTTGTTTCATATTTTCAAACATTTGTCAAAAGAATAATCAAAGAGAATCAACATGTAGTGCGTACAGCCAACGGCTCGCACATGGAAGTTCATTTGTGGAGCCGTTTCGCGTCACTACTTGCGCAGAGACTGCAGTTACCAGACTTCCCATCAGTGTCTTCTGCTTCGCTCTGGCCAATAGATTTCCCACTTTTCTCTGACGCTATGTGCAGCCTTGCTCCACAGTTGGCTGGGACAGGTTATAGTGCAACATTTCAGTTATCTGGGTGCACTACGTGGACATGAGCTTAACGGGGGAGAATCGGAGGGGGAGAGAAGTGGGGAAGAGAGAGAGGAGGACTGAAGAGAAAGAGAAATTGAAAGCAGAAATTTGGCGAGAAAACACGAGATAAGACAACCCTGAGTGTGCGTTTGCATGAAGAGCCGCTGCGAAAAAAGAATTAATTTTCATCTCGCTAGAACCGAAACAGGGAGCCAACAATTCCGCAGATGTTTCCACTTGAAGTAACGATAAAACTGTTGAAAAAGGAATGCAGGACGAGGGAGTGGGGAGAAAGAGAAGGGAATTAAACGTTAGACCCACCATACATTCATCACGCCCAAGGTTAGGATAGAAAAGGGTTTAAGATGTCTTGGAAACGGCGAAGAGAAACGCATCGTACATTTCTCTTAGCACACCATGAAAAGCCTCCTGTCTAGAGCGTGCCAGGATGAAAACTCTTCCACGACATGTTTGTATACATTACATATGGAGGGTCCTGAGTGCAGGTTGCAGAAAAACAGATTGTGTGTTTTGATCCAAGTTTTAAAATCCACTTGCCATTTAGTTTATTTTACGTTGCGTTTCAAATCGCGACGATGAGGATGAATGATAAACTGGTGAAATAGATACAGAATCTGTCATGCCTTATACAGGTTTCGCACCTGGCCCCGTCTAGTACGCCGCACTCTCTTTGCACCCAAGCGTCTAGTTGGTTACAAAGTGCAACACCGAGTGGTCCACTTCTTTGATTTGGTGCCACGTAGAGTATCTGGCGACATGGACGTCTGCAGGAGTTTTTCCAGGGAGGGGCAAGCAATGTAATTTTTTTCCAGGGGAGGGCAAAGGATACATATTTTCCTCCAAAATAGTGATGCCCTCTCAAAAAACACTATTTCAGTCTGAAATTATCATGTTTCTTTAACGAATTTTTAATAATTAACATAAATTACTGTGACTGAAATGAAACTATGTGTGAAATATATAATTTTCATTTCATATATATATTCATTTCCGAGGGGGCGTGCCCCCCTTGCTTCCCCTTCCGGACCCCCATGTTTGGCGAGTGCACCGTTTGGATCTGTGTGCAGTGTGGTGTAGTGGTCATGTGGTACGTGTAAACCAATCAAATTCAAGTTTCAAGCAGCAGACAGGCATTTGTTGAATCTTCTGAACTCGAACCCCACTTTTCTTGCATACAGCCTCTACGTGATTCAACAGTTTCCTTGCACCAACCTGACACGCAATGTACAGTCACCAGCAACAAAGACGGGACATGTAGATCCTCAAATCCTCGCTTCCCTGCTATGTGTGTTGCCTAACTCCACGGCGAAAAGTGGATTTTTATAGCAAATTTTCAATGGCAACTTCTACTACCGCAGGGAAGCGACACATTTTTATTGCCGATCACTGTACCTGCGCTACATCTGGTGTCAAAAAAGTGAACTAGACAGCTTTTTATGACGTAAAACTGGGTTCGTTTCCGGCTCCCAGAAGCAAGCACCGTACTATCATCAATAATATGTATCAATATGTATTGGCTAATTTTACAAAACGGGGAGGGAGCACTATTCAAAGGGACTGACGTCCTGGTTTATATTAAAGGCACCAGAACAAGATGCGGGTGTGTTCGGGCATTTTTCAGGGGTCCACATTTCTTTTTGACTTCCTAGAGCGTTATGATGACCATCTAGTGACGTAACCACGTATTACGGGTGCCACGTTCTCCGGGACCAATCAGTGGTAGGACTACAAGAAGTACTGTGATCTTCTATCTTCATTTGTGGAAAATCCCAAACTATTTGGCTATGCGCAGTAATATATTTCAATTGGTACCTTGCCATATATTTATTTAAACACAATTTTTTAAATACAATTAGAAGCAATAACATTATTTTATGCGATGTCTCGTGTAATCTACATTGAAAAATGTTGATTAAATATCCCTCAAATGTTACAAGTGTGACCATTTTTTAAAAAATTGCTGGAACATGAGCATAACGTACTCACAAATGTCATGCCTTTGTTCATTTTACGTCACTTTTCTGCCGTTTAGGCTAATCGCGACGAATGGTGACTGCATGAAATTGTTCTACGGAAAATCCTATGCACAGGCTGTACTGACAAACTCAAAATATAGTTCGCATGTCCCATTTATAGTTATTGTTGCTTCAGCGCCACATTTCCACCTGGTGGTGAAACGTTGAAGTGTTTATTTTCATCAGCATTGGTCTCTACACTCTGTCCCAGCTATGTCTAGAGCAGGAGAACGAAAACAAGTCTCTGCGCAAGTAGTGACGGGAGACGGCTCCACCAATGAACACGTGTGAGGGACGGGATTGCGCGGAGGGGGAAAAGCGACTGCAGTTACCAGCCTTCCCAGCAGCATGTACTGCTTCGCGCTCCCCACTCGATTTACCCACTTCTCTGCCGCTATGCGATATCTTTATCGAGAGATGGCTGGAACAGGGTATACAGGGTGTTTCCGAGATGATGATACAAACTTTCAGGGATGATGGAGGACACATGTATCAATTTGAGATAAGGCACCCTGGTCCGGAAACGACTCAGTCGAAAGTTATAAGCAAAAATCCGTGTATGAAGATGTAATACTTTTATTATCTGCACAAGTTTTACAAGATGCTACATTCACATCAGTTGTTCAAAGTGGTGTCCCCCGGCTTCCCTGCAGGTATGACATCGTCGCACAAAGTTTTGGCGTACTCAGGCAGTGAGAATTATTGCGAGGAAATCCTCTGCAGTCTCGCTTCCTGTGACATTGTTCGAACGACCCCCGGGTTGTTCCAACGGGTACGCCAGAACTTTGTGCGACAATATCATGCCTGCATGTAAGCCGGAGGACGCCTATAACTTTCGACTAAGTCGTTTCCAGACCAGGGTTCCTTACCTCAAATTGATGCATGTGCCCTTCTCCATCATCCCTGAAAGTTTGTATCATCAGCCCGGAAACACCCTGTATATCGTCTCCATGGCCTCTACACCAAGTTTCACCTCAGCCCTATGTACCGAACGGCAGGGTTGTTACAGGTTCAGGAACCCAACAATTCTAATGGATTCCGCTGAAGGACCGGAACCTTTTTTCTCGCACAATTTAAATTCGATCCAAGTTGCGTTTTGTTTCGTTGAAAAAAGATTCCTGAACCGAATTTAAATTAATCTGGTAAAAAAGGTTCCTGGGCCTAAAGGACAAGAAGGATCTGGACCGGAATTGAATTTATTTAACATTCCTGGACCTTTAATAACCCTGTCGAACGGGTTCCAGAGGGGTCTGAGTAAGGGAGCACTTAATTATGACCAGTGGCGTATAGTGAGTCCAAGATTTGGGCTATCTCACTATGTCACGTGGTCCTAGGCTATGAACAGAAATAAGTTTACCAACTCAGAAATCAGGTTGCCAACTCATAAGAAATCAGGTTGCCAACTCATAAGAAATCAGGTTGCCAACTCATAAGAAATCAGGTTGCCAACTCACAGGAAATCAGGTTGCCAACTCAGAGGAAATCAGGTTGCCAACTCATAAGAAATCAGGTTACAAACTTACAGGAAAACAGGTTGCCAACTCACAGGAAAACAGGTTGCCAACTCACAGGAAAACAGGTTGCCAACTCACAAGAAATCAGGTTGCCAACTCACAGGAAATCGGGTTGCCAACTCACAAGAAATCAGGTTGCCAACTCAGAGGAAAACAGGTTGCCAACTTACAGGAAAACAGGTTGCCAACTTACAGGAAAACAGGTTGCCAACTCAGAGGAAAACAGGTTGCCAACTTACAGGAAATCAGGTTGCCAACTCAGAGGAAATCAGGTTGCCAACTCACAAGAAATCAGGTTGCCAACTCACACGAAATCAGGTTGCCAACTCACAGGAAAACAGGTTGCCAACTCACAGGAAATCAAGTTGCCAACTCACAAGAAATCAGGTTGCCAACTCATAAGAAATCAGGTTGCCAACTCATAAGAAATCAGGTTGCCAACTCACAGGAAATCAGGTTGCCAACTCAGAGGAAATCAGGTTGCCAACTCATAAGAAATCAGGTTACAAACTTACAGGAAAACAGGTTGCCAACTCACAGGAAAACAGGTTGCCAACTCACAGGAAAACAGGTTGCCAACTCACAGGAAAACAGGTTGCCAACTCACAGGAAAACAGGTTGCCAACTCACAGGAAAACAGGTTGCCAACTCCAGAATCACCATCATCATTTCACTGATATGAATAATTTTATTTACAATTTCTGATCGATTTTCCTCCTGTATTTTACTCTCTAGACTTCAGCCTTCGCAGATAGCCTAGCTAGCCTAGAATATACGCTCCTGATCATGACCACTCTGTATAAAGACAAAACACTGCGAAAGACATAGCCCTACGGATGGTTATGCAGACTGTAGGTCCAGACACCAGAGACCCATTGCACAACTGTACTATACCGGGATGTACTACCTTGACTCCTGGAGCTCTTTAGCGAAGGTCACCCCTCACTCCCCCGGTATAGGGGAATGATGGAACGGCACATGGACCAGCCTGCGGTTTCCGGGTCTAGCTTCCTTTTTCCCGTTGGAAACCCGCCGGTCCTTTCAGGATGGCGCATTGTCAAGATATTAAGCGCCCAGTGCGGGATCACAAAGGGACGGGTGGTGTTCAGAAGTCGCATTGAATGAAGTGGCCAATCAATCAAAGGGTATCGATCGGAACTGCTACACGATCTCACTTAATTACCATCGGGATTCTAACAGCTACAAGCAGACTCGGATTTAGGGGGCTGATGGGGATTCGGCCCCGGGCCTAAATCTACAAATGCCCTCCACTGGGAAGCAGAAATGGCAAAGCAACACGATCCAATTGGCACAGAGATTGACTACTATGGGATAAAGATAAAATTCAACGTACAATTTCGGACGTTTCTTGGTGAAATATTAAAGAAAAGAACTAGAAATAATTGGTGTTAACATCTTAAACTCACATTTGCAAAAAGCTCATTGTACACAGTGTCCTCTAAGGTCCCTCCTCCCCATAATTTGGCTTTCTCTGACGCAGGTGGCAGAGTGGTTATCACAACGCTCTAAGAAGCCAGTGGTCCCGGGTTCGAAAGCCGACCTGAGCATGGATGTTCTTCGTGAGTGCCCCGTCATCAATTTCATCATATCACTCATCCTCGTCGTCGCGATTAGCCAAAAGTGGCAGAAAAGCGGAAAAAATAAAGCAAATCAAACTGACGTAGTTACTCACCAAAAGTGATATTCCGTTGATGTTGTCGGAATTTCTGTCTTCATGTTTATATTCGCTGTCAATAATTTCGATCAAAGATTTGTGTGAGCTCTTTACTGCAAGTCTGAAATACCTTTCAGACTTCAACGGGAAGTATTAGTCTAAAAGCCGTCCATACACGATTAAATTGTCATTGAAACAGAGCATTCATGACCCACCAAATCAAAGGAGTTGACCTAATTTCTTTTGTAAAATCTTGACGCGTCTGAATTTGCATCCTTACACTATCAAAAAAAATCTCATTTTATCGAAAGGTGGAAGTGTGTACGGCAAGAAATAAATATATTATAAATTGACGTGCTCGGGGGGGCACTGTTTTGTGACATTTATCATTATTGAATAACAAAGTAAAATGAGCCAACCTTCAATTGTCAAGTATAACTGCCATGTTATGCAATCTGTCTTGGACTCATTGAACCCTTCTGAAACTTGCAAACATAACAGGGAAACAATTTATCTGCAGCATAGCATCCAATAGCCTTACTGCGTAATATACTGAATAATGACCAAAATGCCACCATGTTTTACCCCCCTCCCGAACCCTTCAATTAGTCTACAAAACGTAATATTCTTTCTAAAGGAAAGTGTACAACAGAAATTCGAAAAAAGTGATTGATTCTCGGTACTATAGTCTACCTGTAATTTGGGACACCAGAGAAATTGTGTGGCATAATAAAATATACAGGGTGTCTCAAAAGTAATAGCGCAAACTGACACAGGTGAAAGTACACGATAATAGAAGCAAAAAAGTCTCAGTAAACATGGGTCTGTAAACGAGCCGTTTTCGAGATAATTGCGAATGTGTGATTACAAGCCACCACTGACTTGCAAACGTCGTCCTAGTTGGTAAAATGCTAATAATACAGTAAGAAAAGTGACTCCCACAGTACGATTAGACTGTGTACAGACTGCATCCATCCTGTTTGATTACAACTCCACCTTTCCGAAATGTTCTGTTTTGTAAACAAAGAGCAAACCTCGGACCGCGCAAGGAGTAAAGCACTCGGTGTTTACAAAATGCAATCAATGACGGCTTGTACCTACCCACACATTCGCACACATTATTAGCATTCTACCAACTAGGACGACGTTTACAAACAATGAAGTCAGTGGCGGCTTGTAACCACACATTCGCAATTATCTCGACAACGGCTCCTTTGCAGACCCATGTTTACTGAGACTTTTTTGCTTCTATTATCGTGTAGTTTCTCGTGTGTCAATTTGCGTTATTACTTTTGAGACACCCTGTATATTTTTTAAAAATATATTTTTCACGTATGTGCAGGTACTTGTTTTTATTTCGTTTACCTACACTACAATTTAAGATCCACACAAAGCACTATATTCTCCGACTGGTTGTCGAATATAATTTTTCATCACATCACTCACTGCTGTAGAAATATAATTATTTGCTGTGTAATAGCGATTCAGTAAATACAGACAAGAATGTTCCCCTGCTTCTCCCTTTCTTGCTTGTAAGTCACAGCCATATATTTATATTTTGCACGTTGTTTTCTCTTCGCCACAGGTTATAAATTAATAGCATTCTGTACCTCGATGATTTTCCTCTCGATAATCGATTTCAATAGCATGTGCTCGTATTGGTCGACAGTCTGTCTTGAAACGCTTCATTTAGAAACGTTCCAAATTTGAAATTCCTCGAACGTTGCGACGAATTCAAGAAGAAACGTGACGTACAACCTGAGGTCACTCCATTTAAGCGTGGAATTCAATGTGTTGTGTAAAATTTAATCGTGCACGGACAGCTCAACAGTGAACATCAAATCGAAACTGTCTCCTGTTTTTGTGTATTTTACGTGGCACATTATTTCTCGCTGGAACACAACCTGCAATCCGTCTGCGTGAGCTGCTGCGACAAACGCCAAGTGCGCATGCGCTAACTGGACGAGTCTAGTGGCCAAATAGGTGAGACGGCTGCAAGTGGAATGCAGACGGGGAAGCAGGTTCCGCGTTGCAAGTGCGCATGCGCTAACTGGACGAGTCCACTGCCAAAATAGGTGTGGAACGCAAAAGGGAATGCCGTACAGGACCGATCGTTTATTATAGGTTTCCTGCTTCAAATACCTTTCTTCTAAAATTGTACACTCGCTTTCCGGTCGCGACCACCCCAAGGGTATAAACAAGTTACTTTTATCCCAGCGACCAACTTATAGATCGCACAATCGGGAACGCGAAATCCGCCCTGGCCAAATGACCCCAACCTGGATCAGCTCGGGAATAGAGAAAAGAATAAAAAGGGAATCCGGGAACAAAATCATCCTGGCAGGTTGAGTTACAACAGCCTTGCCTCTCGCGGAAACCCTTCTGGATGCAGGGAAGCCTCAGATGAGGAATCTTGTCATAACCCAATCCGACGTCGGACTTTCCCGACGGCAATATCTTTGCATACAGCGAGGGTAAAGTTCATAAAGTCTCCAGCCCCATCCCCCCTCCCATCCTCAAAGGCACGCATCCCGCATAGTTCCATGTCGGCTCCAGAATTCCAAAGTTTGTCCTCAAGTGCAATTGCAAAGCCGCAGGTTAAACTCCATCTCCGCCCACTGAACACCGCAGAATTTGGAAACGTACCCGAGAATCACTGGTTAACGTGTAACACGATACATGCTACCGTACTTGTCGATAGACTCTTGTTCCCAAAAGACATTGCGCAGAGCCGACAATCTGTAAAGATGGACGAGCAATTTGAAGAATGTTGTAGGAGAATTATTGCTTTGTGATTGGCTCGACAAAAATATGGTAATCAATGCGTACCGAACAAGCTTTTTAATTAACTCGGTTATACATATTCATACATGAGATTCGCAGTATTCATTCACAATTTTTTAAAAAATCAAACATTTAATTTAATACACTTGCAATTATAAGGATTTTCATTTTCGGCTAATCATATTTGTCAGGTACACATCTCATCGCTTTGCATAAATACCTAAATATTAATGAACTGAACACGAATGCACTGCACGCCATCTCGTGGCTTCTTTTTTATCGAGAAACTAACAAAAACATCCAACACTCTGAAACCACAGACAAAAAACTCCCCTTTGCAAACTCACAGATTATTTTCACATGTCCAAACTTTGCTCTGATTGACTGTTCCACAGAATCCAGTCGAGGAAAGCCAGTAGCAATTAGAACATGTCCTATTCCTCCAAACCAGTCAAGCAGCCAGCCAGGCAGCCATCACATCTGGGGCATGTAGCCAGTTCAGAGAGAACTAACTGGACTTCCAATTCCGTGTGATTCGGCCTTAAGGGAGTGTGAGACGACTGTGTCCAATACGCAGTCGGATGACAAGAACTTCTTCTCGACAGAAGAGACCGGACGAAGGACGCCATTCACCTAAACGATATAAATAAAGTACAGATACAGATTTTGCCCAAGATTTGAACTCGGGACGTTCTATATGATACGGAATCAATATTATTTTGGCCAAGTGCGCATGCGCTAACTGATAGGCAAAAGTATGAGTACAGAGGTAAAGGGAATGCACAAATTGAAGCTCCGGTAACCATATTTCATTGCGTCAGCGATATCCAGTCTGTTCTCAGTAGGCAACACTGCAAGTTAATATGGCTTCCAGTTCCCTATGACTACATAGAGTGAACTGATATTTGCACAGATTTAAATTCATTATCACAAAGCGATTGTGAAAATACAGACATGGAAGAAGGAATTGCTAGTGGAAATACAGGAGAACATCAGCTATGAAAGTAAATATAGGCCTGTAAAGTACGTAGTACCTGGAGGCTGATTCAGTGACAAGAAATTGCAAAAGTGGCAACACTGAAGCTGTTCTTAGGCGCAGAACAATAGTATTGTGTATTTAAAGCTAAGTTTTCATGATAAACAAAGCTACACATTAGCAACAGGAACTTCTTATTCTTCATGTTGCTATAATGGCGTCACGGAGTTGTATGTACGTCACGTAATTACGTAAGATGGTGCAGGGTGTGGTAACTATGACTACTCCTTACAGAAAATGAATAATTCAAATTTGAATAACGCCTGAAGGTAACTATACTCTGTCCCAGGAGACAGTGGAGCAAGCAAACCAAAACAAGTCCTCTGCGCAAGTAGTGACTCAACCAGGGGAAGGGATTGCACGGAAGGGGCAATGTGACTGCAGCAACCAGCAGCGCTTCGTCCACTCGCTTTCTCCCTTTCCCTACCGTTATGCGCTGTCTTGCTCTACAGATTCCTGGTACGGATTATAGATAGATCTGTTGCATCGCACTGGTGTTGTTCTGTGATAATGACACAGGGTGTCCCAAAAGTATACTTGCATATTTGTCTGTAATAAAAGTAGATGTCGTAACGACACTGTTTGCCTAAGAATTCACGTGAACTTTTGTCCCATTCTTGTATCTCACTTGGACAGTTTCGCGGATTCTGGAATTCCTATCGTTCCGTTTCGGTTATTTTACTATTCTTTTATGCCTGTTAGTTTAACCTTTAAACAGCCAATGGGTCATATATGACCCATGGTGGCGATTACAACATTCACGTGCTTTTAGGACCTTCATACCTGTATGTGAGGTTGTAAACGCTGCCAGATGTTGAGATAAGACTTTGAAATGTCATGTGGAAGAAACCCCTCTTCCCCCCTTTCTCTAATATGCAAATTAGCTATTTTTAGCCAAAATGCAGGATTGTACATATTGCGTCATATTTTAGCCTGTATGAGAACTAGGGACTTGAAACAAGTTTCACTTTGTTGCAAAAGGTCTACTCTTTGAAAACAATGCAAAAGTTTGTGCCCTTTTTCCAAAATAACGGGAGAAGAGGGGGCGAACGCCAGATTTTTTCATTGAAATTTGGGGACTTGGCCTCTCCCAACCCCGTTTTTCTCACTTGGGCTTTCTGAATTGTACACGGTCACGTGCTCCGATGTTTTTGCTTTCAAACAAAAGTTATCCGAAGTAGATTGCTCAAATAGTCTCAGAGATATAACGTTTTTCTGAAATAAGTGTAAAAATTTAAAAATCGCGGGCAAAGGTCGCGGCGAGAGAGGGGTTACTTTCGAAAACCGGCTCGGCTGTTTAAAAGTTAATCAGGCAATGAGGATGAATGATGTGACAAACGCAAAGATGCATCAACGCTTTACCCACGCTTTGCAGCGTGTTACGTTGACAACTATGCCACGGAGGTCCGCACCCATGAATTAAAGGCACAACTGTAATGTATCCATTCAGTACTTTTCAGTTTGACATTTTAAATCTTACTTATTTACTTAATTCTTCTTCCCCTTCGTGCTCTTAGGCGTCGGGGTCCTTCAGCCATCTGCTAAAACTCTTCCTATCTTGTGCCATTCTTTTAACTTCCATTAGTGTCTTTCCTCTTTTAGTAACCATCTCTGACAGGTATTGTTCCCATTCTATCCGAGGTCTTCCTCTTCCTCTCCTTCCTTCTGGTCTTACTTCCATTACTTGTTTCGGTTTTCTTTCTTGTCCCATTCTCATGACATGGCCATACCGGCCCAGTGTTCTTCTCTGTATTATCTCTTCAATTGATTCTACTTGTAGCTGTTCCCTGATTTTAGTGTTCCTGGTTCTATCTCGTCTGGTTCTTCCTACGACTCTTCTGAGGTATTTCATCTCTGTTGCTGTTAATCTACTTTTATGTTTATTTTGGAGCGTTAAGCTTTCTATGCCATAGAGCATTGTTGGTGTAATTATGGTTTTATAAATCCTTAATTTAGTATTTTCTTGTACTTCCTTTTCCCTACTATTGTATTATTTATTTGGTAATATATCTTATTTGTTTTTAGGGCCCCTGATATTTATTTCTTCTTCTACTTTTCCATCGCCTATTACAGTAGTGGCATTAATTCTGGACACTTTTAGTAAAATGTTATTTTTTAAAAAATCTCGAATGTAGAAACTATATTCTGTATAGAAATATTAAACAAGTTTAAATTACATCGTTCAGTAACTTGTGAGCGATTGTTGTATAGTAGGTCAACTGGAAGCATCATTGCTGTACAGTGTCTCTCAAAAGTTTTAGGACAACGACATTTTAAACTAGGCAACCCAATTTACACAAGCCGTTGGTGGGTTGCGTGCAGAGTTAGGCTCAATTTCAGGGTTGCCACATGCACAATAGATATTTATAAAATACGCGAAAGAAATATAAACAAATATTATTGTATAAAATTATTAAAAATATCACTATTATATCGCAAATGACAAAATTCTTTCTGAAAGAAAAAAATAGGTTTTCTAGTATTTCATCGCTGATGAGTCTACAGTAAGGAAAAGAGGTGAGAGGAAACGAAAGGTTACAAAGGACAGGAGAAAGAGAAAGCGAAAGGAAAAGAGGAAAAGTAGAGGAGAGAAGAAAGATAGGATAAGACGAGGAGAGGAGATGTAGTGAGGAGAATGGAAAAAGATTCGAGGAGAGATGAGGAAAAAAGAACAAAGAAGAGAAAAGAGGAGGAAAACGAGAGGAGAGGAGAGGAGAGGAGAGGAAAGGAGAAGACGAGAAGAGGGAAGTGGAGAGTAGAGTAAAGGAGAGAAAAAGAGAAGAACGAAAAAAGAGAGTGCAGTGGAGTCGGAAATCTAAGACAGGAAAGGAGATAAGAGGAGTGGAGAAGAGTGGGATGGAGATAAGATGCGAGAAAAGTAGGGAAGGCGATATGAGATAAAAGCAGAACAGAAAGAGGGGAGAGAAGAAGGAGAAGGAACTGGAGAGAAGAGGTAGTTGCAGAAAATATCGTCTGAGCGTCAAGAATAGATGCATTGGTCAAATTACCGACATAAAACATTCAATAACATTTTGATATGTATTGGAGAATATATTAGATCGGTGCGAAATGCCTTTTGGCTGAGTTCAGAGCAAATTAAAATCTTCCATGTAAGATCTTTGATTTTACCTGCGATTACACCACTAAAAAAATGAACGTAATTTTTAATATTTATAAGAATTATTCAATTTTTCTCCACTTCTCGGTTCGTTGAAATTGAGATTTTGTAATTCAATATTTATCCTCCCCCCATCGTTAATTCCAAACTGAATCATTCCGTTTCACACGGCGTGGACAATGAACACAATAGGATATGTCTAAAACTTACGAAAATTTTCTACCACCGGAAGGGTTCGAACCTACGACCATCAGATTGACAATGCTGAACGGTAGCCACTACCCTACAAGCTTTCGCTTTTTAAGCCAGGTAGAAGGAGCTGACCAATGTGAAATGTAGATGCAACTCTCCTGCATGTAACGTGCAAACAAGTATTGTTTGTAACAAAGAAAACGAAAGTAGTAAGACTCGGCGAAAACATTTAATGGAGAATTGCACATGGTGAGAACTTTTCATTCGATATTTGCGGAGGTATCTTTACACTGAACTCAAGGGGGAAAATGGGTAAAATTAGCATGTCCTGAATTGCCAGACATATAAATAGTTATTTCATTAATATTTGTCAATGTCTTTGAAGCAGTACACAATTATCGTTAGAGTATCATAATTCACGATCTTATATATAAACATATCCCGTTGAATGTGTGTCAATTCATTTATTTGTTTTTTTTTTTTATAAATTTCATATGCAGAACAATGTAGCCACTATATACTGCTATTACAAATAATGTTAACATGTTCTTGTTTAATGGAAGGGATTCTTTTTTAAGGAACATCTAGTATGGAGGATCGAACGTGGGACCGCAATGCTTTCAAGAACTCTAACCAATACACTACGCCCTTTGTTTTCTTGGAGCTACAGTTCCTAATTATTCTGTCGCCTCAATATTGTAAACGTTATCTGCAAAAAAGAAGTTAAATACTCAGATATAGCTCTGTACTTCTAGAATTACTTTATACACATGCATTTGAAATTTAACTCTGAATTTCTTTCTTCGTATTAGTATATCTAAGCTTGTGAATATATTTTATTTGTAATTTTATAACGGTTTCATGAACATCTACGAAATAGTTCCTTATAACTTGGAATATGGTGAATAGATATGAAATGTCTTGAAATTAATTTTCGACCACTAGATTTTGGCAAGGGAATTATGTGTGATCCGTTTCCAGTCATTCATTGCTTAAACAAACGTTTTAAAACTACGTGGAATTTTCATTCTGGGATAAGTTTCTTTACTTGCTACATGTATGCGAACTACACTCTGTCCCACTTATCTCTGGAGCAGGTGAACGAAAAAAAGTATCTGAGCAGCGATGAACACGTGAGAGGAATGGGACTGCGTGGAGGGAGGAAAACCACTGCAGTTACCAGCCTTCCCAGCAGCGTGCACTGATTCGCTCTGTCTACTCGATCCCCTCTCCCCACTTCTCTTCCGCTATGCGCGGCTTTGCTCCAGAGATGCTGGGACAGGGTACAGTTAATTGTTTCTCAAAAGGTATCATCTATGTCTGTATGCCACACATTGAATTCTTAATCACATGGAAAAAAAATGTCAATTTGTATTCAGGGGTAGTTTCACAGTTACAAACTATTTTGGCCTTGATGAGAAGTTCAGTGTAAGTAGGCATTTTGTTTATAATTTTGAAATTGAGGTCGTCTAAAGTTGAAATCCTCATATTTAGGGCTTGAACTCGTCACCTAAGAGGTTGAAGATCGTCCTCTACTTTGTGCGTGACCTTCTTTATTTTTCTATTCATAATTCATCCTCATCGTCGCGATTAGCCAAAGGTAAGATAAGAAAAGTCTTCCTCCGTGACCGTGCGGTCAAAGGAGCTGTGCTTTGGACTCCGACTGCAGGACGGCATGGATTCGAGTCCGCCTATGCTCACTCTCTAGGTTCTCGGCCTGTGTATGGGACCGGTAGCAACCCACCATCGTGAAGAAATTGGGGAGCTACGAGTGTGTAGCGTAACTCGGTCTCGGAAATCTCCTATGGGGCATGTTCCTGGGTAAACAAAAAATAATCGATCAGACAATTCGATCATCGAAGGCGATAAAATAACCTCCGGTTGACCAAGTTGCCAATATAAATAAATGGAATACAGATTGTCTTCGAGCTTACATTGTTAAAAAGGAGCGGATACACGTATTACTATCCCAATAATTATTCAATACGGTTTTTTGTTTGTCAGGAATTATCACTTAAACTATTGCATGTTGAGCTGGTGCCTACCTAGCCGCTTCTGATGAAATCTACCATTCTTCAGATTCTCTTTGCCCGACCCTGTGGCCGAGTGGTTAGCACATCGCGCTGCGACGCCAAGGGTCCCGGGTTTGAATCCCGATCGGGCTTGGTTGTTTGTGAATGTCCATTCATCAATTTCATCATTTCATCACTCATCCCCATCTTCGCAAATTAGCCAAGAGGCACAAAACGCGAAGTAAAATAAACTAAATCAATCAATCAATTCAGATTCTCTTTAAAATTCGACTCTGGTCACTTGTAACGTGCTGGGTGCAGACACTGTGCTTCGAACCAGTGTTTTGCGATAAGAAGCGGCCTTGAATAGCGTGAGTGAGTCACATTGATCGCGAGCAAGCTAGACTACCAAGCTTGTCTGCCTTTGAAAACCAAGTCATTTTTTTCATGGTTTCCGAACGCGATTGCTATTGTAGAAGTATATATTCTCTCAAAAGAGCAAGAAAGGAAATTCGACCAATGTTCTCCTGTCGTCTAAAACCAAATATTATCTATTAAACGAAAAGTTCACGATTGTCAATAAACGGTTTAATCTATCTGAGCATAAGGTGAATGTAAATACTAAATTTAATAGAAAGGTTCTCCAAAATTTCTCTTTCACTGTCTACGTAAGGTCAGTACCCAGGGGAGGGGCCATGTGGGCCATGCTCCCCCCTCGAACCCTAAAATATTTAAATGTGAACCTATAAATAAATAAATACGAAAATAACATAGTCGATTTTTGAAATGTATAAAAATTTCAATTTTGCTCTTGCATAATTGAATCTGTTTCTTGCGCAAAAGTCTTCAAGCTGCAATATTGGGTGGTTTTAGTTTTATAATCATTGATGCAAGGCTACCAGACGTCCGATTCACCGATTTAGTCAGGACAGTGCGTTACTTTCAATCCCTGTTCCGAATTTTTCGAACTGCAATCGTGATGCGAAAATGTCTCTTTATTATTGTTTTTTTGTTAACTCACAATTAGACATGTTCTTTATTGTATGAATAATTCTAAGTACGCAACATAGAATTATCATGACTTTTTAATGGCGCTCGCACTATTTGAACTATTTTGTAATACCTGTCTGTCTGTCTCTCTCTCTCTCTGGTCTACGTCAATGACAGAAGGGCCTCCCCGATGGCGCAGTGGTAGCGTCGTCGCCTTGTAATCAAGGGGTCCCGGGTTCGATACCCGGTGGAGGCACAAGTGGTTCGGATCCCACTTTAAACTGTAGGTCCAGTCCCGATTAGCCTAACTGTGCATAAAGTGGACTTAAAACAACATATCAATCAATCAATCAATCAAGTCAATGACAGAAATACAAGCAATATTCTTATTTATTTTTAACCCAATTAAAGGAAAGTGTAAGCATTTAAAAGAAATAAGAAAGATCATCACTGTTGCTCTTCCTTAGAAATTGTTATTCTTCGAGGAAGAAAAATTAGAAGGATTTAGTCCAGCACCTTAACACAGTGTCCCACGAGTCTCTCTTGACTAATACTGTCAAATGTGACATGATTTTATGAATAAAATTTTCCGCCTGTTTACGTATAACGTTGCACAGTGACAGATTTGGTAGTTCGCACACGGTGTAATTATTTCGTGTTACCTTACGCAACAGCAAATACATTTCATAAGACTGTTCTGGACACAAGACTTGCATCAGTAAACAAGCATTTTGTCTGTTAGAGTATCACAGGAAAAGAACATCGTCCTGTAATGTTCAAGCCTCTAGATATTTTCCATTAGTAATGTCTAATCACAATAATAAGTTAGAAGAAATAACTCGCATTTTCACAACTACCAATATTCTCGTTTTTAATCACTTCCAAAATTATTTCTCGAAGATATCGGCTATACTTCGAGCGGGTTAAGGCGTTCACTCGTCTTGAGATCGTTCGCTGCGGGACGGCGTAGGTTCGAATCCGGCTCTGGTCGGAATTTATTCGGCCTATGTATAGGGCCGGTGGCAACCCACCATCGTGAGGAAATTGGGAAGCTCCGAATGAGTGAGCGTAACCCGGTCAAGAAGACCTACAACAACGGCTGGGGGTTCGTCGGGCTGATCACCCGTCACCCCAATACTGGTCTAAGATCTCCACGCGATACTAGGTGACGGAGAAACAGTGTGGGAGGGAGACCAGCAGTCGGTAGGTAAGCCCTGGCCCTTCAAGGGCTGTAGCGCTGTGGGTTATGTTATTATCGGTTATACTACAAGAAAGCAAATCAAAATTAAAGTAAAAGTTCAACTACACGTATACCAAACGACATTTACAATATTAAAGGGACAGAATACTTTAAAAAAATTGTTGTTTCATTCGAAGGTAAAGGCGTGGTGTAGCGTCTTGATAACCGTCGCTGCGCTTAAACTTGCAGAACAATTATCAATGCAAATAAAATTGCGTAATTAACGATAACCGTTATATTTAAAATAAATACAATACAGGCGCAGAAAATCTCACAACTTCCATCACCATTTTTAGTACTTATTATTTCTCGTTGCTATGGTTACATCAATTTCATTTCTTGTATTTTATACAGCGTGATAAGATGATTATAACAATATCTATAAAACAAACATGCATGAGTTAAAAACAACATCAATAACATAAATAATATTAACTTTGAACATGACAGTTTGAGAATAGGACAGTCTCAAGCGGTTCTTCTACCTGGTTTAAGGAACGAAAGCTTGTAGGGTAGTGGCTACCGTTCAAGATTGTCAATCTGATGGTCGTAGGTTCGAACCCTTCCGGTGGTAGAAAATTTTCGTAAGTTTTAGACATATCCTATTGTGTTCATTGTCCACGCCGTGTGAAACGGAATGATTCAGTTTGGAATTAACGATGGGGGGAGGATAAATATTGAATTACAAAATCTCAATTTCAACGAACCGAGAAGTGGAGAAAAATTGAATAATTCTTATAAATATTAAAAATTACGTTCATTTTTTTAGTGGTGTAATCGCAGGTAAAATCAAAGATCTTACATGGAAGATTTTAATTTGCTCTGAACTCAGCCAAAAGGCATTTCGCACCGATCTAATATATTCTCCAATACATTTCAAAATGTTATTGAATGTTTCATGTCGGTAACACTGGTCAACAAATTTTAATTTTTTCTTTGCGACATGGATGAAAATTCACTTTTCTTTATCAATCCATGATGCTGAACACGAAACTGACAATGAAAATGCCACTCGACTTCCGGTTTAAGAATTATACGAGGTATTGTCGAAAAGTCGGGTTTCCCAATGTTCTAACGTAGTGGAATGACGTATGCTTGGTGTGCATGTGACTTTTACGCTTGAACTGTATTATGCGAACAGTACAAAACGTGGGTACATTTCTATCTGCCCTTCCAAGTAAATTCATGAATCATAGTGTTTACATTAATCACAAAATAATTATTTTCTACTTTACTACTGTATGGTGGTTCTTTACTACTTACGTGGGATTAAATCCGCTTCCTCTTTGCTTCCCTCTTGTAGTGAAGTTCAGGATCATCCCTGGTTACTGTCCATCAATAGTCGGCAAGCATTCCTCTACTCCATTTCCCTTGGTATCTTTTCTCCATTACAGATATTCGTTGGTGAAAATGCTCACTGTGTTCATCTTTTACCTCCCCAGAACTTTTCGGGAAGAAATTGAGATGAGAGTAGAAAATGCAATTTAAGGAACATATTGCAACCCATTTTTTGATACGATGAAACCAAATTATTTTTCATAGTCTTCAGCACGTTTTGTTTCCCAAAAAAAATTGGTGGAGACTTCTCCGAAAGAACTCCATGCACCTTTCTCAACATCACTTTAGTAGGTGTTCGAAGATCTCGTCCTGGTGAAGTTGACGAATTTGAGGGCCCACAAAAATTCCTTCCTTGATCTTCTGATTTTTGGAAATTTGTTATGTAGATATTTGAATACCAAAGAGTATTGATCCAACTTTTTGACAAAGTTTTTTATCCGTCCAAGCATTATATGAAGTGCAGGAAGTATAATATTTTCAGATTCAACGAGAGGTTCATTATGTACATTCATATTTCCAGTTTCCATACTTTGACGTAATGGCCAATCCTTTTTAATAAAATGAGAAGCTCTGTCTCTGCTATTCCATTCGCAGAGGAAACAGCAATATTTGGTATAGTCTTGTTAGATCAGTTAAAATCGCAACGACTTTCAAATCTGCACATATTTTCCATAGGTATGTACCTAGTTGTTGTATTTAATTGACTGAAGGAGGAATTGTAGGCTATCATATGATTCTTTCTTTTACATAGAATAACTAATAAGGATTGACGTCAATTGATTGCTGTTATGAAGCAGTACAGCTTTTAGACTTTATACCGATGCATCTACGAACAACCGCCACTCTTCGCAGATGTGCTTAATGCCCATAGCCCCCAATAAACCATTAATATCACTGCAGTATATCAGATCTCCTTCGGTAGAAAAGTATTCTTACAACATTTTTTGACTGTCACGATAAAATGACACCTTCACATTACTAGCCAGAAAATTCCATTGTTGAACTCTGGAGGCTAATAGCTCTGCCTTGGCTAACCTTGTGCTGTTCTGTAAGTTTATCATCACCTCCAAAGTCCGGATCTGTAGATGTGGAAGGTTGTGGATCGTACGGTTCGTCTTGTGAGTCTACGGAATAAGATTCAGGGGGTGTTGGAACAAGTAGTTCATTACTATGCGCCACAGGAGGAGAAGCAGAACGAATATTTGGAAATACAATTGTCTTCTTTTTAGTATTGAACATACGTTGTATTGATGGGACCAAACAAAAAAAAAATAAACAATCGTCTGTATGATTAGTGGGCTCCAGCCGAATCATGGGAATAGCAAATGACATCAATGGTCTTCTGTGATTTATCCAGTCCAGCAGATTCGTGTAGCAGGTCTTACAACGGAAATGTTGAGCCCAAGTCTTATCTTCATCTCCGAATTTGCAGTGTTTACCGAAATATAGATTGTAGGCTGTTCTTACAGCAGGGGTAATATTTCTCCGCTGTCCAGAAAACACAATTTGACCACAAACATAACAGACATTGTTAGCATTGATAATGAATTTACGTGGCATTTTTTAACATCACTCAGCAATTTAATTAAATGCCAACCTTGCCATAAAGGGACCACGTAATACGCAAACACGATCTTCGATAAATGCACACACTCAACCTAGTTTTATAAAGCCACAATCACATCTGCACAAATTAACATCTCACAAAACAATGAATAAAGAGGTTTTGTGGCTGATCGTGAACAGTTCCCCCTTTCCTTACAACAAATAAAAAAATAAGAAAAGAAAAACTCAACATTTACTTCTTATAGCTATGCAATACATATATATATAGGGAACTTCTCCAAATCAACAATGCCCTGTAACTCAATTATAATTAGTCAATTACGATTTTTAACTACAGTTTCGTATTTAGGAGACCGATATTGACTAGAAATTGTATATATCACTCATGTCGCATTTTGGCTGTTGACCAGTGTAATTTGACCAATGCATCCATTCTTGACGCTCAGACGATATTTTCTGCAACTACCTCTTCTCTCCAGTTCCTTCTCCTTCTTCTCTCCCCTCTTTCTGTTCTGCTTTTATCTCATATCGCCTTCCCTACTTTTCTCGCATCTTATCTCCATCCCACTCTTCTCCACTCCTCTTATCTCCTTTCCTGTCTTAGATTTCCGACTCCACTGCACTCTCTTTTTTCGTTCTTCTCTTTTTCTCTCCTTTACTCTACTCTCCACTTCCCTCTTCTCGTCTTCTCCTTTCCTCTCCTCTCCTCTCCTCTCCTCTCGTTTTCCTCCTCTTTTCTCTTCTTTGTTCTTTTTTCCTCATCTCTCCTCGAATCTTTTTCCATTCTCCTCACTACATCTCCTCTCCTCGTCTTATCCTATCTTTCTTCTCTCCTCTACTTTTCCTCTTTTCCTTTCGCTTTCTCTTTCTCCTGTCCTTTGTAACCTTTCGTTTCCTCTCACCTCTTTTCCTTACTGTAGACTCATCAGCGATGAAATACTAGAAAACCTATTTTTTTCTTTCAGAAAGAATTTTGTCATTTGCGATATAATAGTGATATTTTTAATAATTTTATACAATAATATTTGTTTATATTTCTTTCGCGTATTTTATAAATATCTATTGTGCATGTGGCAACCCTGAAATTGAGCCTAACTCTGCACGCAACCCACCAACGGCTTGTGTAAATTGGGTTGCCTAGTTTAAAATGTCGTTGTCCTAAAACTTTTGAGAGACACTGTACATTGTTCAGTAGCTTCAAGAATTTCATCTTGCTGCAGCATTGTTCTCTGATTATTGGTATTTTCTGTATTGTACTGTGGGTTAAGTGTGAGCTTCATTGTTTGCAGCAGTTGGAAGTTGATCTACTATACAACAATCGCACACAAGCGTTCTGTTGGTTAAAAATAACAATAACAATTATAATCAGACAACAATGCTGCACTCAGATGTAATTATTGAAGTTACTGAACGATGTCATTTAAACTTGTTTAATATTTCTATACAGAATATAGTTTCTACTGTACATTCGAGATTTTTTAAAAAAATAACATTTTACTGAAAGTGTCCAGAATTAATGCCACTACTGTATTATTGTTCCCAAATATTCATATCTATTCACTTGTTCTAGCTGTTCTCCTTGCCATTTTATTTCCAATCTCTCTTAATTTCCATGCTTTGATATATGCATTACTTTACTCTTCTTTGGGTTCACTGTCATTTTATATCATGCGAGAAATAAAGAAAAATATATTACAATATCTATTTTTCTTATTTTTGTACGAGTTAGTGAAAATATTCGTCGTCTAGGTGGTACTGGACGTTATGGACGGACACCCGCGACAGGTTTTAATTTTCGGGGAGGTATTACGGCTGCTCGGATCATGTGTCGACCTGAACCGAAGTTTGCCGAACCGAGCCGTGCAATCGTAACGGTTTATGAAACGAAATTAAACGTTTCTTGAAAACCTGAACCGAAAAACTGCTTTCGGAATTAATACGGATAAAGGTTTTTGCAAACCGAAAGCAGAAAGGTTTTGTAGCAGGACTCTTCAAAGAAAAAGTTTGTAAAATCGAAATTTGAAACATGTTTCGAAAACCTAAACTACTTACTTACTTAGTCGATCCTCTTCTACCGTCAGGTGTAGAGGTTTTACAAAGAGCTCTCCATCCTTCTCGGTCTCTGGCTAACATTTTTGCCCTGTTGGTATCCAATCCTCTTCTCCTCAAAACTTCTTCCATCCAGCCGTCCCAGGTCTGCCTTGGTCTTCCCTTTGGTCTCTTTCCATCTACTTTAGCTTGCCATATCTTTTTAGGTATCCTTTCTTCACTCATTCTGTGAACATGACCAAACCACCTCAACTGCGACGCTTCTATTTGTTGTTGTAAAGGTTGGGTCTTAAGGCTCATTCGAATTGTCTGATTCCTTACTCTATCTCGTTTTGTTTTTCCTTCTATTCTTCTTAGGTATCTCATTTCAGTTGCTTGAAGTTTGCTAGAATAATTAGTTGTTAGTGGCCATGATTCACACCCGTAAATTAGTGTAGGTGCATACGTTGTTTTGTAAACTGTCAACTTTGTTTTCTTCGTAATTTCCTTTTTATTTATGAAGTTCCTATTTAGAGCATGATATAATCTTCCTGCTGCAGCAATTCTATTATTTACTTCTTCATCTATTTTCCCACTGCTGCTTATTATAGACCCTAAATACTTGAACTTTGTTACTTGTTCCAAGCTCTCGCCTTCTATCTTAATGGTATGAGTTCTATGTACTCTACTTATTACCATTGTTTTTGTTTTACTGGTGTTAATTCTCATATTTACCTTTTGTAGTTCTCTGTTCCATACATCTAAATTATATTGTAAGTCCTTTTCAGTTTTAGCAAATAAAACGAGATCGTCTGCAAAAGCAAGTTCTGATATTTGTACAGGTCTCATGAGCCAATTCCCAACAGTAAAAGGTTTAATCTTTCTTTTGCAAATTTTTGTAATTTCACCAATTAAAATTATGAACAGCCTAAACCTAAACTAGCAATGCCGAAAATGAGCGTTTTATGAAGTTTAATGTTCAAAATTTCAAATTCCAGTTAAGAAATAAAATAATACAGCAACACCGAGAGGTGGCACTACCCTCACAAGTAAGAGTTTAGGGTGTCATCCATATAAAAAAGTGAACAACCACCTCGCTCCAGTACAGTTCTTAACATTCCATCCCCTTCACCTCCCCCCACCCCACCCCCATACCAACAAACCGAGAGCAGAAAACTTCACCCGCGCAACAACAAGAGCATCTCGAGAACTGCATGCCGGGAAGTGACATCTTGGCGTATGTCGCCTCCGAGCGAGCGCTTCTTGGAGAGTTGAAGACGAGGAAATCGGAAGTCGACTTATTCTTCTTCTTCCTCCGCCAACACCACCTCCCGTCATCCGCTAATCCGCTCCCGGGGCTTTCAGAAAATGAAATTGAATCATTCTAAGTTACAAATCCCCCCTCCTCGTACTCTTGAAGCTCCAGATCTTCCGTGTCGCTGGCTCTTGGCTTGACATCTCGGATGGTGATTCCTCGTGTGGTTTACAACAGAGCTCCCCAAGTGTGCCACTGAGGGATTCGTTTCCACATAAGAAATACGGTGTTTCGCGAGCTAAAGGGAATAGAACACGAACATACTGTCGCGACAAAGTATATATGGATAATATGCAAACCAAAATACTCTCTTCTCCCCCCCTGCCCTTTCCACCTCTCGATCATCCTCGAAGTTTACTCCGCCACGACTTCCCTGTAATTTTTATTTAGCTTCCTAATGATGTTAGTCAGCACGTATTTAGAAATATATTTCGGGAAAAAGGTTCGAACTAAGTCTCAATAATAATAATAATAATAATAATAATAATAATAATAATAATAATACAGTAAAACCTCGTTAATCCGGACTAATGAGGGAGGGATAAGTTGACCGGTTTAACGAAAGTCCGGATTAACTGAAATAACCTTAAAGAACAGTGCATTAAAACAACAAACAACAAATATTATAACAACATATAATTATTATGGTGTATTTAAAGGACATAGGCCTAAATAAAGTATACAATACAGTACAAAGTCTGCGGGAAACAGAATTTCATCAGTAGTTGACTGCCTCTTCTTTGGGAAGTTCTCTTGTTGACTTCTAGCCACATTTAAAACCTTGTATTCTGCATTTTTTTGTGCCTTTTGCCTGTCCGGATTAAGCGAAGTCCGGCTTACCGGGGTCCGGATTAACGAGGTTTTACTGTATTATCAATATTTTATTTAACCCGTGGGGCAACAGCCCATTGAGGGCCCGGATCTGCCTACCGAGTGCGGGCCTCACTCCCATCTGATCCTACTCCAACGTGGGAGATCATCCTAACAGTTACTGCCACGGTGCGGGGCATATATAAATTAATAGGTTAATATAATTTATAGGTATTCATAATGACAATTATTATTGTATTGTTATTATTACATGAATAGATAAAATGACGGTATAAAAAGAGAGACATAACAGGTCCATTAACTAGCTTATGTGTACTTAAGATCGCCAAAATTACTGTGAAAACTGGCAAAGTAAATTAATGCTTAATAGATAAGGAATTCAATACTTGTTGAATTTTTAAGACAGGGTATAAGATCCAGTTCACAAAAAGTAAAAAAGTTTCTGATTAAATTTGTATGGATATTACTATATATACTAAAGCTCTCGCCACGAAAACAGTCCGGTCAAGGTCACGCCACCCACCTACAGTGTTGCCAACAAGCAATATTTTCAATCGACGAAATCAACCGAATACGTACGACGCGCGAAGTGTCGACTGAGCAGCTTAGAAGAAGTTTGGAAACCCTGGAGGGCCGGGGGGGGGGGGGTATGGAGGAAACAAGGGGAAGTTCCGACCTTGACTGAACCGTTTTCGTGGCTAGAAATTTAGTGTGCATAAATCTTCTTTTGTCTTTATGGTGTACTTGCCTGGCAGTTTCTCACTTATGGCATATCGTTCCGTAAGGATGCTCGTATGGGTAAAAATTACCCAGGCGATTTGGAAATAACATTTTTGATCACTTCCAACGAGTGTCTGAGGACAGCCTTCTCAGTACCTTTCCAGTGAACCCTTCGGGACCTTGAATCGGCTGTTAGTTCGTTTGTTCCGCTCGCAGGGCCGTAGAAAATCTGCCTGGGTAAATGTCACCCAAAGCGCGCTCACACGTTTCCCTTTGACATTTCAACATGTTATTCTTTCCTCTCGTGTTTATCAATTGTGCGATTCAATGCAAATGTTCAAAATTAATAAAATTAGATTAATCATTGAAGGTTTTACTATGACGCTTCGTAGCATCTCCAATTCATTTCCGAAAAAGTAGGGGCCGAGGATTCCACGAGATGATAATGCACACCACACTGTTACTTTTTTCTGAATGGAGAGGCGTTTCATGGAGAGTGTGTGGATTAATTTCGGATGGGCGGATTTACTCCGAGACTGACAATGTGTGCAACACCTGGGACGCCATCTTACTGACACCATATTCAAAAATGATCAATTTTCAGGTACACTAGTAATTTCAACTCCTGTACAGTACATTAACTAATATTTGCTCTCTCTCTATTTTTTGTCAATTTTTTAAATCTTCCCATTTGCCTGCCTCACCCTATATAAGCAAAAATCAAAGTTTCTCACTTGGGCACGTGGAACTGTGGATTGCGAACAACAAGTCACATGAGAAACTACTGAGTGACGTAACAGCGATTAGGCAAGCAGCTGGAAAGGTGCCATGTTAGTAAAATATTATTTAGATATATATGGGCAATAAATGTCATAATTGGAATCCATACATGAATTCGAAGCCAATTTCTAGTTGGATAAATAAGCAATTTCAGACCAACTCCACGCCCATTACAAGACAAATATTTGTGGATGTTTTTCTGACAATTGTGAGAATTTCAAAAAAGAACATTTCGAGCCATTGATGATAAATATTTACAACGAAATCCTCATAATTTCGGCAACTGTTACTGTGCAATTTCAATACATGCAGGTGAGTTTGTGTTCGGTAATTTTCGTGTGACATAAATTGATGGAAAGGATCACAAATTGAACAAAACTACTGTTTCGGAGTGGCCCATTTTACCAATTAATGTCTTTCAAGAATATTTTTTCGTATGTTAACGAATATGTGGGCAAGTAATTGCAGCACTGTTTATATTATTATAGCTACTACAGTGAACCTCGATTTTATGTTTTACAGGGGACCAAGCTGAAAGAACGTAAAATATGTAAAAATGTAAAACTGAAGAAAATTTTACAGCATTTTGCTACGTTGGGGTCATCAAGAATGTATAATGCGGTGAAATGTACAATCCGGGTTCCATTGTATTAGCCATATTATTCACACAGCAAAGCCTACACACGAATGACGTCATCTAATCGTGCTCGTTAAATATTCAGGACGGATCCATCTATACAAATTCTACCTTGTCTGGCGTGTAAAGACAAAACGAAAGGAATGATACAAAACGTAAAAATAAAATTCCGTTACTTAGGTTTATAATTTCTTTTGAAATGGTGATATTTTGGCCTTCGCTGGATTTTAATATATATTTTTTTTAAGATCAATATATATATATGTATATTTAAGGGAAGCAGATAAATAGGATTTCACAAGGAAAGGAGTCTCGTATTTAAGGAGAACTAAGTGACAATTTTACCTCGTTGTGAACATGACGTAATGTTTGTTCTCAATTATCGAATAATAAAAGAACTGCGTGGCAACAAGCAAAAGCCTGAATACATATGCTAAATCGAAACACACGCATGTAATGCACATGTTGTTGTAACATATTGAAACAAAAATTTTTCATACTGCTCATTTTAAACAACGGGCAATAGTTTTTATTTCATGTCATGTATAATAAGTACCTGTTAGTATTTGGAAATGATTGCTTATGAATAAGAAAGCAAATGGTATCAGGAAATGCGCATTGTATACTCGATTTTGTGTGTCCGGTTGTGAGAGATTTAGTCCCGCCTGCATAGTGCAACACTAGCACATAGATTCCGCATTCGTTCCTTGGATACATTCACATTGTACCGTCGTTACGTCATCACCAGAAAACCATCCATCTAACCAATCTCTGTACTTATAATAACCTCGGCGTCTTTCCTGTACTTAAAAAACGCGTTTCACAGCTCGCTATGGTAACCACTAAACCAGGGCCGACTGATTATGGCCCCAGTGAAGCGAATTAACGAAATGAACTGGAGATCATAATAATTCGATTCGGAATAGTAAAATTAGTTCCCCTTTGAAAAAGCGTTATTACATCCCGACGATCTGACACAGAGGGGTCTCAGAGCTCGAAACCGGGAAAATGAAACCTTTAGACCTTTAGAGGAGACTGAAATAAGGGTTTCTTATGCTAAAGAGACGAGGGGGGAGGTGAGAACTGGAAGAGGGTGATGAATGATGGAGAGCGGAGAGAGAGTCTGGCAGCTGAACAGCGAGCCTACTGTTCTCACTGCTTCTCAACGTTCCTAGCTCAAATTTCCCTTGCAGAAAAAAAAAAAACATCAAAACTTCCCTCTCTGGTCCTGAAAAATCCCCTCCGTGTTTCACCAGAGAACACAAAAAGATAATGGAAGGGCAATATTACATTTGACAATCGCTGCGTAACTTCAGAGTAAATCTCGAACGACACACTCGCTACCAGATGGCAGGACGTGTCGCAGGAAACATCACGTGATATCCCCGATTTGGGATTGGCTACGTAAGGATCCTATTGGGTTACGTGTCCTCCAACATGCACTGCCACCTGGTGGCAAGACCCAAGGTAACGAATCTAGAAAACTGAGTCGCTGTTTGTCGGGTAAGACATATATCTGTAGATTCAACCTTAATGTCTTACCATATTCCAGTGCTACGAAATAGAAACAAATTATTTTTGTTCACTTTCATTGCATTATAATGTAAACGAATTATATGCAACGGTGATCGGTTAGCGTTTTGTTACATTTCCTCGACCGAGTGACTATACGTTTATTTTTCCAAATACTTGTATTAATTGTCCATCTTTCTTTCCCCTCAAAGCTCTACGCTAGTCGTCTATCCTATTACTTCGGGCTTTCAATTTATCAGAGCCATCTGTTGATCAAGTGTTTAATTACAAGGTCTTTGCCTGATAAACGAAGTCGTTTTCGTCTACGCAACAACTGCATACAACAGCAATCTACTGATACAGTTGCGCACATTGTTCGTTAGCAACAAGAACGACGATATCTTAAAATGATAACAGTCACTGGTACGATATGCTTATACAGTCAGACATTTCTTGATTGCTATGGTATTGTTACAACACAAAAGTGTCCGTGGCTGTACCAGGAGTGTGATGCATTTAAGAAATTGTAAGCAATGCTTACAAATAAAAAGTAATATCAATCCTGTGTAATCTTACAGGACGGAATTTAAAGTATTAACATGTTAATCACTGTGGCTAGCTTAATGGTTACCTGTACTCGTGAACACGTGATAGGAAGGGACTACATGGAGTTGAAAACGCGAATGCAGCTACCAGCCATTTGTACCTGCGTGTACTGCTTTGCTCTGCCCAATCGCTTTCTCCCCTTCTCTACTGTTATGCGCGGCGTTGCTCCACAGACTCCTACGACAGTCTGTAGTATTCTGGCTCCGGCCAGATACGATAGCGGTCATTGCATTCTGCTAGCGAGCGCCACGCTGCATTTTCTTTGCTGTATTCTGCCGTGTAAGGAATTCGAATCAAGATTACGCTTCGTACTATCTAGTGATGTGTTCAAGCCTTGTACAGTCACGGCCACTGCCAGCTTGTAACGATTCCATTGAAAGTCAATGTATTCATTACAAGCCGGCAGTATCCGCGATTGTACGTTTTGTATTTGGGTTATTCTAAGCCGTTTATCTACACACAGACAACTAAATGCATCATATTGATTGATGCACCAGAATGCATCGATTGATGCACTAAAGTGTGTTTTATGGTTTCTTCAAATAATCAGATTCACATTTGATGCATTTGGGTGCATTTTTATTTGTCGTGAAAGTTTATGAGTTTATGTAGCTCAGACGAAACGTTTAAGTGCATCATCAAAAAAAGATGCATTCTGGTGCATGAAAACGCATCAACTGATGCATTAAAGTGCATCTCGAGTGAAAGAAATCCTCACTTGAATCAAATGATGCACTTTGGTGTTTCTTTCACGACATACAAAAAAATGCACCCAATGCATCAAATGTGAATCTTATTCTTTGAAGAAACCCAATAGATGCATTCTGGTGTATCAATCGATATAATGCATTTAGTTCTCTGAGTGTATATAACTACGTTCAATGGGACAAACTGATGGAGCAGATCCAAAGTTCACAGCGGGCCTCCATTGTAATCAAGGAGTTCCGGGTTCGATACCCGGTGGAGGCACACATTGGTTCGGATCCCACTATAAACTGTGAGTCCAGTTCCGATTAGCCTTAGTGTGCATACAGTAGAATTAAAACACCAAATCAATCAATCAATCAAAGTTCACAGCACGCGAGGCTAACCAGACTAGCACCCAGTGACGTCCCCAGGGTACTTTTCTTTAGTAGTCAACCTTCACTTTGCCTTCTTATCCTGCTTTTGCCTTTTGTTTTAGGAATACTGGGCCACAAGAAGGGTTATGACCCCTCACCAACCTCGAACACCTTGGACACGCCACTGCTGCAACCGTCGCGGTAGCAAGGTACGTTTAAGGCCACGCTGGACCTGAGCCAGCAAGGTACGTTTAAGGCCACGCTGGACCTGAGCCAGCAAGGTACGTTTAAGGCCACGCTGGACCTGAGCCAGCAAGGTGCGTTTAAGGCCACGCTGGACCTGAGCCAGCAAGGTGCGTTTAAGACCACGCTGGACCTGAGCCAGCAAGGTACGTTTAAGACCACGTTGGACCTGAGCCAGCAAGGAACGTTTAAGGCCACGCTGGACCTGAGCCAGCAAGGTGCGTTTAAGGCCATGCTGGACCTGAGCCAGCAAGGTACGTTTAAGGCCACGCTGGACCTGAGCCAGCAAGGTACGTTTAAGGCCACGCTGGACCTGAGCCAGCAAGGTACGTTTAAGGCCACGCTGGACCTGAGCCAGCAAGGTACGTTTAAGGCCACGCTGGACCTGAGCCAGCAAGGTACGTTTAAGGTCACGCTGGACCTGAGCCAGAAAGGTACGTTTAAGGCCACGCTGGACCTGAGCCAGCAAGGTGCGTTTAAGGCCACGCTGGACCTGAGCCAGCAAGGTACGTTTAAGGCCACGCTGAACCTGAGCCTGTAAGGTACGTTTAAGGCCACGCTGAACCTGAGCCAGCAAGGTACGTTTAAGGCCACGCTGGACCTGAGCCACCAAGGTACGTTTAAGGCCACTCTGGACCTGAGCCAGCAAGGTACGTTTAAGGCCACGCTGAACCTGAGCCAGCAAGGTTCCAGCGAGAATTCCTCTCCTTTACAAAACTGTTCTGATATTCCACATTCATCAGAGTTACATCTGTTTAGAAATTATTCTGGAGCATTCTTGAGAATGGTCGTGTGGTATGTCTACATATAGGTGATACATAGAAACTTCCAAGAAGCCATTACAGACACAACTCCAAAAACGTAGCGTAGACGGGGATTTGCAAAACCAGAATTTGCACCGCTCGCTACAAAGTCGGCTTTTCGTCCGCCATCTTGAAATGCATCAATTGTTTTCACCTCAATGCAAAAACCAGCGCAGTCCTTCATGCGGCTGCTATGAGATTTTGCGCAGTAAACTGCAAATTTATAGCAGTTATCGCGGTCAAAAAATTAGCGATTTAAACATTTTTGCTCTGGTCTCTAGCAAACGTTGCAGACTAATAGTTCTATTAGCACCTTATAGCATCTGGTAGCTCAATCAGTATCTTAACCTTAAATCTCATAGACGGAGTCTATACAGAGAGAGAGAGTTTCGAAAAAAGGCAAAAAGTTGAATGGGGCATGTGCATTCATCTTCTGAGACTCGAAGCTGTGGCATAGTGATCTCCAAAGGAAAATGCTCTGACAGGACAGCTTCATAAAAACGGGAGAGATTGTGGATTGACTGACAGATTCTTGTTTGTTTTCCCGAAATTAATGTCCTGCCACTATACCCTTTCGCATGAGTATGACACTACAATGCTAGGAGTCCCTGGTTCGAATCCTGGCTGTGAGTGTCCCTTGATCAATGTCAGCACTCATCTTCATCTTCGCGATTAGCCAAAAGTGGTATAAAAACGAAGTAAAATAAAGCAAATCGATCAAGCATGCATGAGTATGCAGGTGTCAACATAATAATACAGAAACACGACACAAATTTAATAGTCACCACAGAACTACCTCCGTTTCTTTATGTTTTACCCTCATTTAAATGATATTCCCCTTCGCCAAAATTTTCCCCCTCGTGGGAAACAATTCCCTCTTGAGGCACAAATGGATTACAGGGTTAAATTGGGTAAAAACCAACGAGAGACGAAAACGCGCCCCATTACTCTCCCTCAGTGTTCATTTGCAGCGGGAAATTATTTTCCCACTTCGGCTTCTCCTATTTCGTCGTTTGTCTCCCTTTCCTCGACGAGCTTCTATCCGCTGGTTGACATTCGATTTTTCTTTGTTCCGAAGTTCAGAATTTAGGCTCAACAACATGCTGAGCAAAAGACACACCAGAACGGGAGTAATGTTGCAAAGGACGGAAGTGGTAAGTTGGGGATAACTAGAAAAGCCTTGAAAGAGACACGACAACAAAAAGTGATAAAATGCTTGAAAGAGATATAGCAATAACAAGGAGAGACAAAAACCTTCAAAGAGAAAGGGGACAAAAAGGGAAACACATAAAAGCCTTGAAAGAGGCATGGCAACAAACAAGTAGAGAGTTAAAATCCTTGAATGAGGCAGGGAAACAACAAGAAGAGAGTTAAAAGCCTTGAATGAGGCAGGGAAACAACAAGAAGAGAGTTGAAAGCCTTGAATGAGGCAGGGAAACAACAAGTAGAGAGTTAAAGCCTTGAATGAGGCAGGGAAACAACAAGTAGAGAGTTAAAATCCTTGAATGAGGCAGGGAAACAACAAGAAGAGAGTTAAAAGCCTTGAATGGGGCAGGGAAACAACAAGAAGAGAGTTAAAAGCCTTGAATGAGGCAGGGAAACAACAAGTAGGGAGTGAAAATCCTTGAATGAGGTAGGGAAACAACAAGTAGTGAGTTAAAAGCTTTGAATGAGGCAGGGAAACAACAAGTAGAGAGTTAAAATCCTTGAATGAGGCAGGGAAACAACAAGAAGAGAGATAAAAGCCTTGAATGAGGCAGGGAAACAACAAGTAGGGAGTGAAAATCCTTGAATGAGGTAGGGAAACAACAAGTAGTGAGTTAAAAGCTTTGAATGAGGCAGCGAAACAACAAGTAGAGAGTTAAAATCCTTGAATGGGGCAGGGAAACAACAAGTAGAGAGTTAAAATCCTTGAATGAGGTAGGGAAACAACAAGAAGAGAGATAAAAGCCTTGAATGAGGCAGGGAAACAACAAGAAGAGAGTTAAAAGCCTTGAATGAGGCCGGGAAACAACAAGAAGAGAGTTAAAAGCCTTTAATGAGGCCAGGAAACAACAAGTAGAGAGTTAAAATCCTTGAATGAGGCAGGGAAACAACAAGAAGAGAGTTAAAAGCCTTGAATTAGGCAGGGAAACAACAAGAAGAGAGTTAAAAGCCTTGAATGAGGCAGCGAAACAACAAGAAAAGAGTTAAATCCTTGAATGAGGGAAGGAAACAACAAGTAGTGAGTTAAAGTCCTTGAATGAGGTAGGGAAACAACAAGAAGAGAGTTAAAAGCCTTGAATGAGGCCGGGAAACAACAAGTAGTGAGTTAAAAGCTTTGAATGAGGCAGGGAAACAACAAGTAGAGAGTTAAAATCCTTGAATGGGGCAGGGAAACAACAAGTAGAGAGTGAAAATCCTTGAATGAGGCAGGGAAACAACAAGTAGAGAGTGAAAATCCTTGAATGAGGCAGGGAAACAACAAGTAGAGAGTGAAAATCCTTGAATGAGGTAGGGAAACAACAAGTAGAGAGTGAAAATCCTTGAATGAGGTAGGGAAACAACAAGAAGAGACTTAAAAGCCTTGATGAGGCAAGGAAACAACAATTAGTGAGTTAAAGTCCTTGAATGAGGTAGGGAAACAACAAGAAGAGAGTTAAAAGCCTTGAATGAGGCCGGGAAACAACAAGTAGTGAGTTAAAAGCTTTGAATGAGGCAGGGAAACAACAAGTAGAGAGTTAAAATCCTTGAATGGGGCAGGGAAACAACAAGTAGAGAGTGAAAATCCTTGAATGAGGTAGGGAAACAACAAGAAGAGAGTTAAAAGCCTTGAATGAGGCAGGGAAACAACAAGAAGAGAGTTAAAAGCCTTGAATGAGGCCGGGAAACAACAAGTAGTGAGTTAAAAGCTTTGAATGAGGCAGGGAAACAACAAGTAGAGAGTTAAAATCCTTGAATGGGGCAGGGAAACAACAAGTAGAGAGTTAAAATCCTTGAATGAGGTAGGGAAACAACAAGAAGAGAGTTAAAAGCCTTGAATGAGGCAGGGAAACAACAAGAAGAGAGTTAAAAGCCTTGAATGAGGCCGGGAAACAACAAGAAGAGCGTTAAAGCCTTGAATGAGGCAGGGAAACAACAAGTAGAGAGTGAAAATCCTTGAATGAGGTAAGGAAACAACAAGAAGAGACTTAAAATCCTTGAATGAGGTAAGGAAACAACAAGTAGTGAGTTAAAGTCCTTGAATGAGGTAGGGAAACAACAAGAAGAGAGTTAAAAGCCTTGAATGAGGCCGGGAAACAACAAGAAGAGAGTTAAAGCCTTGAATGAGGCAGGGAAACAACAAGTAGAGAGTGAAAATCCTTGAATGAGGTAAGGAAACAACAAGAAGAGACTTAAAATCCTTGAATGAGGTAAGGAAACAACAAGTAGTGAGTTAAAGTCCTTGAATGAGGTAGGGAAACAACAAGTAGTGAGTTAAAAGCTTTGAATGAGGCAGGGAAACAACAAGTAAAGAGTTAAAATCCTTGAATGAGGTAAGGAAACAACAAGTAGTTAGTGAAAATCCTTGAATGAGGTAGGGAAACAACAAGAAGAGAGTTAAAAGCCTTGAATGAGGCAAGGAAACAACAAGTAGTGAGTTAAAGTCCTTGAATGAGGTAGGGAAACAACAAGAAGAGAGTTAAAAGCCTTGAATGAGGCCGGGAAACAACAAGAAGAGAGTTAAAGCCTTGAATGAGGCAGGGAAACAACAAGTAGAGAGTGAAAATCCTTGAATGAGGTAAGGAAACAACAAGTAGTGAGTTAAAGTCCTTGAATGAGGTAGGGAAACAACAAGTAGTGAGTTAAAAGCTTTGAATGAGGCAGGGAAACAACAAGTAAAGAGTTAAAATCCTTGAATGAGGTAGGGAAACAACAAGTAGTTAGTGAAAATCCTTGAATGAGGTAAGGAAACAACAAGTAGTGAGTTAAAGTCCTTGAATGAGGTAGGGAAACAACAAGAAGAGAGTTAAAAGCCTTGAATGAGGCCGGGAAACAACAAGAAGAGAGTTAAAGCCTTGAATGAGGCAGGGAAACAACAAGTAGAGAGTTAAAGCCTTGAATGAGGCAGGGAAACAACAAGTAGAGAGTGAAAATCCTTGAATGAGGTAAGGAAACAACAAGTAGAGAGTTAAAATCCTTGAATGAGGCAGGGAAACAACAAGAAGAGAGTTAAAAGCCTTGAATTAGGCAGGGAAACAACAAGAAGAGAGTTAAAAGCCTTGAATGAGGCAGGGAAACAACAAGAAAAGAGTTAAAGCCTTGAATGAGGCAGGGAAACAACAAGTAGAGAGTGAAAATTATGAATGAGGTAGGGAAACAACAAGAAGAGAGTTAAAAGCCTTGAATGAGGCAGGGAAACAACAAGTAGTGAGTTAAAAGCTTTGAATGAGGCAGGGAAACAACAAGTAGAGAGTTAAAATCCTAGAATGGGGCAGAGAAACAACACGTAGAGAGTTAAAATCGTTGAATGAGGTAGGGAAACAATAAGAAGAGAGTTAAAAGCCTTGAATGAGGCAGGGAAACAACAAGTAGTGAGTTAAAAGCTTTGAATGAGGCAGGGAAACAACAAGTAAAGAGTTAAAATCCTTGAATGAGGTAGGGAAACAACAAGTAGTTAGTGAAAATCCTTGAATGAGGTAGGGAAACAACAAGAAGAGACTTAAAAGCCTTGAATGAGGCAAGGAAACAACAAGTAGTGAGTTAAAGTCCTTGAATGAGGTAGGGAAACAACAAGAAGAGAGTTAAAAGCCTTGAATGAGGCCGGGAAACAACAAGTAGTGAGTTAAAAGCTTTGAATGAGGCAGGGAAACAACAAGTAGAGAGTTAAAATCCTTGAATGGGGCAGGGAAACAACAAGTAGAGAGTGAAAATCCTTGAATGAGGTAAGGAAACAACAAGTAGTGAGTTAAAGTCCTTGAATGAGGTAGGGAAACAACAAGAAGAGAGTTAAAAGCCTTGAATGAGGCCGGGAAACAACAAGAAGAGAGTTAAAGCCTTGAATGAGGCAGGGAAACAACAAGTAGAGAGTGAAAATCCTTGAATGAGGTAAGGAAACAACAAGTAGTGAGTTAAAGTCCTTGAATGAGGTAGGGAAACAACAAGTAGTGAGTTAAAAGCTTTGAATGAGGCAGGGAAACAACAAGTAAAGAGTTAAAATCCTTGAATGAGGTAGGGAAACAACAAGTAGTTAGTGAAAATCCTTGAATGAGGTAGGGAAACAACAAGAAGAGACTTAAAAGCCTTGAATGAGGCAAGGAAACAACAAGTAGTGAGTTAAAGTCCTTGAATGAGGTAGGGAAACAACAAGAAGAGAGTTAAAAGCCTTGAATGAGGCCGGGAAACAACAAGTAGTGAGTTAAAGCCTTGAATGAGGCAGGGAAACAACAAGTAGAGAGTGAAAATCCTTGAATGAGGTAGGGAAACAACAAGTAGAGAGTGAAAATCCTTGAATGAGGTAGGGAAACAACAAGAAGAGACTTAAAAGCCTTGAATGAGGCAAGGAAACAACAAGTAGTGAGTTAAAGTCCTTGAATGAGGTAGGGAAACAACAAGTAGAGAGTGAAAATCCTTGAATGAGGCAGGGAAACAACAAGAAGAGACTTAAAATCCTTGAATGAGGCAAGGAAACAACAAGTAGTGAGTTAAAGTCCTTGAATGAGGTAGGGAAACAACAAGAAGAGAGTTAAAAGCCTTGAATGAGGCCGGGAAACAACAAGTAGTGAGTTAAAAGCTTTGAATGAGGCAGGGAAACAACAAGTAGAGAGTTAAAATCCTTGAATGGGGCAGGGAAACAACAAGTAGAGAGTGAAAATCCTTGAATGAGGCAGGGAAACAACAAGTAGAGAGTGAAAATCCTTGAATGAGGCAGGGAAACAACAAGTAGAGAGTGAAAATCCTTGAATGAGGTAGGGAAACAACAAGTAGTTAGTGAAAATCCTTGAATGAGGTAGGGAAACAACAAGAAGAGACTTAAAAGCCTTGAATGAGGCAAGGAAACAACAAGTAGTGAGTTAAAGTCCTTGAATGAGGTAGGGAAACAACAAGAAGAGAGTTAAAAGCCTTGAATGAGGCCGGGAAACAACAAGTAGTGAGTTAAAAGCTTTGAATGAGGCAGGGAAACAACAAGTAGAGAGTTAAAATCCTTGAATGGGGCAGGGAAACAACAAGTAGAGAGTGAAAATCCTTGAATGAGGTAAGGAAACAACAAGTAGTGAGTTAAAGTCCTTGAATGAGGTAGGGAAACAACAAGAAGAGAGTTAAAAGCCTTGAATGAGGCCGGGAAACAACAAGAAGAGAGTTAAAGCCTTGAATGAGGCAGGGAAACAACAAGTAGAGAGTGAAAATCCTTGAATGAGGTAAGGAAACAACAAGTAGTGAGTTAAAGTCCTTGAATGAGGTAGGGAAACAACAAGTAGTGAGTTAAAAGCTTTGAATGAGGCAGGGAAACAACAAGTAAAGAGTTAAAATCCTTGAATGAGGTAGGGAAACAACAAGTAGTTAGTGAAAATCCTTGAATGAGGTAGGGAAACAACAAGAAGAGACTTAAAAGCCTTGAATGAGGCAAGGAAACAACAAGTAGTGAGTTAAAGTCCTTGAATGAGGTAGGGAAACAACAAGAAGAGAGTTAAAAGCCTTGAAGGAGGCCGGGAAACAACAAGTAGTGAGTTAAAGCTTTGAATGAGGCAGGGAAACAACAAGTAGAGAGTGAAAATCCTTGAATGAGGTAGGGAAACAACAAGTAGAGAGTGAAAATCCTTGAATGAGGTAGGGAAACAACAAGAAGAGACTTAAAAGCCTTGAATGAGGCAAGGAAACAACAAGTAGTGAGTTAAAGTCCTTGAATGAGGTAGGGAAACAACAAGTAGAGAGTGAAAATCCTTGAATGAGGCAGGGAAACAACAAGAAGAGACTTAAAATCCTTGAATGAGGCAAGGAAACAACAAGTAGTGAGTTAAAGTACTTGAATGAGGTAGGGAAACAACAAGAAGAGAGTTAAAAGCCTTGAATGAGGCCGGGAAACAATAAGTAGTGAGTTAAAAGCTTTGAATGAGGCAGGGAAACAACAAGTAGAGAGTTAAAATCCTTGAATGGGGCAGGGAAACAACAAGTAGAGAGTGAAAATCCTTGAATGAGGCAGGGAAACAACAAGTAGAGAGTGAAAATCCTTGAATGAGGCAGGGAAACAACAAGTAGAGAGTGAAAATCCTTGAATGAGGTAGGGAAACAACAAGTAGTTAGTGAAAATCCTTGAATGAGGTAGGGAAACAACAAGAAGAGACTTAAAAGCCTTGAATGAGGCAAGGAAACAACAAGTAGTGAGTTAAAGTCCTTGAATGAGGTAGGGAAACAACAAGAAGAGAGTTAAAAGCCTTGAATGAGGCCGGGAAACAACAAGTAGTGAGTTAAAAACTTTGAATGAGGCAGGGAAACAACAAGTAGAGAGTTAAAATCCTTGAATGGGGCAGGGAAACAACAAGTAGAGAGTGAAAATCCTTGAATGAGGTAAGGAAACAACAAGTAGTGAGTTAAAGTCCTTGAATGAGGTAGGGAAACAACAAGAAGAGAGTTAAAAGCCTTGAATGAGGCCGGGAAACAACAAGAAGAGAGTTAAAGCCTTGAATGAGGCAGGGAAACAACAAGTAGAGAGTGAAAATCCTTGAATGAGGTAAGGAAACAACAAGTAGTGAGTTAAAGTCCTTGAATGAGGTAGGGAAACAACAAGTAGTGAGTTAAAAGCTTTGAATGAGGCAGGGAAACAACAAGTAAAGAGTTAAAATCCTTGAATGAGGTAGGGAAACAACAAGTAGTTAGTGAAAATCCTTGAATGAGGTAGGGAAACAACAAGAAGAGACTTAAAAGCCTTGAATGAGGCAAGGAAACAACAAGTAGTGAGTTAAAGTCCTTGAATGAGGTAGGGAAACAACAAGAAGAGAGTTAAAAGCCTTGAATGAGGCCGGGAAACAACAAGAAGAGAGTTAAAGCCTTGAATGAGGCAGGGAAACAACAAGTAGAGAGTGAAAATTCTTGAATGAGGTAAGGAAACAACAAGTAGTGAGTTAAAAGCCTTGAATGAGGCAGGGAAACAACAAGTAGAGAGTGAAAATCCTTGAATGAGGTAAGGAAACAACAAGTAGTGAGTTAAAGTCCTTGAATGAGGTAGGGAAACAACAAGTAGTGAGTTAAAAGCTTTGAATGAGGCAGGGAAACAACAAGTAAAGAGTTAAAATCCTTGAATGACGTAGGGAAACAACAAGTAGTTAGTGAAAATCCTTGAATGAGGTAGGGAAACAACAAGAAGAGACTTAAAAGCCTTGAATGAGGCAAGGAAACAACAAGTAGTGAGTTAAAGTCCTTGAATGAGGTAGGGAAACAACAAGAAGAGAGTTAAAAGCCTTGAATGAGGCCGGGAAACAACAAGAAGAGAGTTAAAGCCTTGAATGAGGCAGGGAAACAACAAGTAGAGAGTGAAAATTCTTGAATGAGGTAAGGAAACAACAAGTAGAGAGTTAAAAGCCTTGAATGAGGCAGGGAAACAACAAGTAGTGAGTGAAAATCCTTGAATGAGGTAAGGAAACAACAAGAAGAGACTTAAAAGCCTTGAATGAGGCAAGGAAACAACAAGTAGTGAGTTAAAAGCTTTGAATGAGGTAGGGAAACAACAAGAAGAGAGTTAAAAGCCTTGAATGAGGCAGGGAAACAACAAGTAGTGAGTTAAAAGCTTTGAATGAGGTAGGGAAACAACAAGAAGAGAGTTAAAATCCTTGAATGAGGTAGGGAAACAACAAGTAGTGAGTTAAAAGCTTTGAATGAGGCAGGGAAAGAACAAGTAGAGAGTTAAAATCCTAGAATGGGGCAGGGAAACAACACGTAGAGAGTTAAAATCGTTGAATGAGGTAGGGAAACAATAAGAAGAGAGTTAAAAGCCTTGAATGAGGCAGGGAAACAACAAGTAGTGAGTTAAAAGCTTTGAATGAGGCAGGGAAACAACAAGTAAAGAGTTAAAATCCTTGAATGAGGTAGGGAAACAACAAGTAGTTAGTGAAAATCCTTGAATGAGGTAGGGAAACAACAAGAAGAGACTTAAAAGCCTTGAATGAGGCAAGGAAACAACAAGTAGTGAGTTAAAGTCCTTGAATGAGGTAGGGAAACAACAAGAAGAGAGTTAAAAGCCTTGAATGAGGCCGGGAAACAACAAGAAGAGAGTTAAAAGCCTTGAATGAGGCAGGGAAACAACAAGTAGTGAGTTAAAAGCTTTGAATGAGGCAGGGAAACAACAAGTAGAGAGTTAAAATCCTTGAATGAGGCATGGAAACAACAAGTAGAGAGTTAAAATCCTTGAATGAGGTAGGAAAACAACAAGAAGAGAGTTAAAAGCCTTGAATGAGGCAGGGAAACAACAAAAAGAGAGGTAAAAGCCTTGAATGAGGCCGGGAAACAACAAGAAGAGAGTTAAAAGCCTTGTATGAGACAGGAAAACAACAAGAAGAGAGTTAAAAGCCTTGAATGAGGCAGGGAAACATCAAGAAGCAGGGACGTCGGAACTTCTTTTGGAGGTGGGGGGGGCAGGTATTCAAATCCATCAACCAGTTTTATCAATCTCTTCCCCCATATATAATAGTAATTATTATTTTATTTTACTGTTATATTTATATATTTTTTACATAAATAATAAATATATACTTATTGAACATATGAATTACCGCAGTGGAGAAGACTCATAAGAGATAAGAGGAGTCCCGGTCACAACACTGCACAAAGTGGCCTCCAATATGTGTCGTCGTGTTAACTTGTGCCTAGAAGTTGATTGTAAACATTTTCAACATCTTCTCTAAATGTTAAACTTTGTTGTTCATCCTTATGTAAGAACAAACTGTAGTCACACGTAAATATTTTCATGTTATAATAATTGAAATGTGAAGATTTTATAATTGCTTATCATTTTCTTAAATTGGAGTTCGGGAACTTTAGAAAGAAGAACCAGGCTAATGCATCCAACAAAGGGAGACTTGCTAATGCTGTTGCTCAGAAATTTGTTTTAGGGGTAGTTCCTGAAGAAGCGGTTGCTGATGTTAACTTAATTCAGGTGGGTATACAAAAATTGTTGATTAGTGAAAAGTTATAATAGTTGGATCAGATGTAGATTTGCTGGTACTGCAGTTGCACTGACCCCGAAGTCTCCTGTCTCCTACAGTATCTAAAAACTCATTCACCGAAATGATCATAGATATGTTTACTCATGGCCATTAAAGAGCTTTTTTTTTTAGAAGAGTTGGGTGGGGAAAGATAAAAGCACTAGAACTTGTTATCATCTGATCCGAAAGATCAGGCCGCCATCTTCAGCCAAGGAGGATGCTCCCAAGAAGAATTGATTACAAAAGCAAAGAAAAAGTTTATTCTTGTCTTGTTTGGATTGAGTGAATACAAACATCTAGAAGAAGTTTGCAACTTCAGCTTCATAATTCAAACAAGGAAATCGTATTAAAAGGCTCATTCTGATTTGGATGAACTCCCTCCCAGTGCCTCAGAAGCATGTCAACATATTTCCAGGGCTCACTTACAAATCAAGACATGGTTTGGAATCAAACTTCAGCAACTGACTGGGGATGGGTAAAACGTGGCGAAGGTTTGAAATCAATGACAACCACCCAATCTGTTGATGCTGAAGACGTTCTTCGTCTAATTTCATGTGGCTGCAGGACAGTTCGTGGAGATTTCCGTGGTTGGCGGACATCAGGATATAACTGCACTGCTATGTGCGAGCACTGCAACAGAATTTCCTGACACAATTCTCTAGTGTTTGCTCAAGAAAATGAACTGCATTTTCAACATTAGTTGTAGAATATCATAGACCCCTCTAAATAGCGTACGTATGTGTACATAAAATTAAGAATACTTTCAAAGAGGACTAGATATGTTACGCTGTGTCCCGGGAAACTCTGGAGCAAGAAAAACAAACACATATCCTCTGCGCAAGTAGGGCTCGAGAGGGTTCGACCAACGAGTGCATGGATGGGAAACGAAGCTGCAGCTACCAACTGTTTGCAGCAGCGTGCACGGCTTTGTTCCGTCCACTCGCTTTCTCCCCTTCTCCACCGTTATGCGTGGCGCTGCTCCACAGATTCCCCGTACAGAGTGCAACTAGGCTATGAAAATGTACTTGAAACAATTGTGTCTACAGTTGAACAATATGAGAATGACAGACAAGAATGATAGCTATTATTCTGAGGTAACTAATGCAAATATTTGCATGCAGGTCGTTTTAATGTTTTCAAAATAAGACAATTAAATTTGTATATTCTATCCATTTATAGCACAGGGGTTACTTTAAAATGTTACAAAATATTAAAAATATTGTTTAAATGTAGGACATATGAACAAAAATCATCAAAATGTGCGTATTTTTGCGGAACGCGGCGAAAGTAGGGGAGCACACATAGCGAGTGAACTTTACTCTCAACAGGACACATTTTAGTAGCAAGCTTGTCATTATTGGTATCAAATGAAAGATAGTTTTATACTCTACAACTTTTGTTTTGATAATTTTCCAATATTATCATTCGTAACGAAAATACAGCGCCAAAAGAAAAAAGTAAGTACAAAAAAATTTACATTTTTTCATTTTGTCTTAAATATTTAAAACATGAAGAAGACATGAAGAAGAATGTTGGCACTGAAATTAAAAAAAGAACGTCCCGATATGTCCACTAGTTTCAGAGATATGGACGTTTTCCTAAAACATTGCATATTGAATGTTCAGGGGGGCCTATGGGGAGTGGGCAAGCTACGTGGGAGGGGCGGGAACTTTTGGGAAAATGCATCTCTCATGGTGTTCTAACCATACACTAAAATTCAGCTTTCCTCTAATTATTTCCGACAAAAATCCTCCGATTACTGGGCTATTATAATAATTAAAACACAAATTACTATGTGTGATGTGAAATTATACGTGTGAATATGTAATTTTAGGGTCGCATCCTAGGAGGAGGCAATGGGGTGATCACCCCTTCCAAATTCCTAGACTAAGTGTTCGCAAAACATTATATTTAATTTACACTTCATTGTCTCAGTATTGTATGTGTACGTTATCCTTTATTTCATAGGTTAAGAACATTATGGATAATTACCAGGAGCGTATATTCTAGGTTAGCTACGCTATCTGCGAAGCCTGAAGTCTAGAGAATAAAATACAGGAGGAAATCGATCAGATATTGTAAATAAAATTATTCATATCAGTGAAATGATGATGGTGATTCTGGAGTTGGCAACCTGATTTCTTGTGAGTTGGCAACCTGATTTCCTGTGAGTTGGCAACATTATATCCTGTGAGTTGGCAACCTGATTTCCTGTGAGTTGGCAACCTGATTTCCTGTGAGTTGGCAACCTGTTTTCCTGTGAGTTGGCAACCTGATTTCTTATGAGTTGGCAACCTGATTTCTTAGGAGTTTTTAAACTTATTTCTATTCATAGCCTAGGACCACGTGACGGTGAGATAGCCCAGATATTGGACTCAGTATACGCAATGATGGTTACTATGGATATTTTGTAACTGTTGTAATACTGGATGTCACTTATCATAATAATTAGTAATCTGTAATTCTGTATTGAGGTCTTATAGTAATAATATACATTTCAAATTAAAATTAAATAAATTAATAAATAACAACCCTAATGCTTTACGTATATTTTTACATTTTCCTGGATCAACAGATGTGACACGATTATTGTTTCTTCGGTTCCTCACTTTTCATCGCATCTTTATAACGTTGCTTTTATCACGACAGTGGAAAGACAAAGTGTGATGGAAGAAAATAATAAACGTCCTCTATTTGTCTGGAATTCGAACCCAGTATTCCTATTTTCGCCCTGTGCACACTAATCCCTAGAGGCTACGGAGTAGTGATATAAAAATTACTAGGGACGTTCAATATATAAGTTTCCCTGTGCTATAAAATATTGTATAAAGCAATGCCATTAAAAAGAAGCACATGGTTGACAAGCGCCATCCTTCGTCTACAAGGAACAACAATCGATTCTTTATCAGACGTGAAGGCGCATGCGCTCAAGGGCGAAAAGTAAATGCTTGTTCGGAAAACGCGGGCTCGCGTCATAAGGAGTTCAGAAGCATGGATGCTAAGGGCGTTCTGCTTTTGGACTTTTTGGAACGAGGAAGAACAATTAATGCTGACCGTTATTGTCAAACATTGGATAAACTGAAAAACGCAATTCGACATAAGCGACCAGGTTTCCAGTCAGCTGGTGTCATTCTTCTTGACGATGACGCTCGCCCCCACTCAGCAGTGCAAACACAACACAAAATTGAAGAATTGGGGTGGGAACGGCTGCCCCACCCTCCATACAGCCCCGAATTAGCGCCGAGTGATTTCCATTTTTTTCCGGTGTTAAAGTCTGAATTGCAAAGTTCAGACGAACAGATGAAGAAGTGAAGCGGAATGTGAGAATAGTGCCCAATAGCCAGAGCCATGATTTTCTTGCAAAGGGTATGGACAAATGGGTGCAACGGTGGGACAAATGCCTGAATCTCTATGGGGATTATGTGGACAAGTGAGGAAGGATCCTCCTACACATGTATGTATAGTTTTCTAATGTATCTTAAAAATATTCTTTTTTACAGCATAGGGAAACTTATATATTGAACGACCCACGTATATAAATATTGGCTAGAATGGACTTCCGCAGGAAATATCATTCCTCGCAAGTGCCATTCCTGGAATCCCCACTGGGAACGACACCCTTCCGCATGCCTTTGCATCTGGGTTGAATAAGGGGTTGCGTGCTTAGAAAGATAATTATTACTGATTCTGAAATTCCGTGCCCTATGATGTGTAATATATTACCACACACACAACCAGTAGCCCTGTGGTCTGAGGCGTCTGGCTTTGGGCTCGGACTACGGGACGCGCCCTGATTCGTCACTAACTTTTCTCCTCAGATTTCGGCCTGTGTATAAGTCCGATGACCACCTACCATGGTGAGAAAATTGAGGAACTAGTAGTGTCGTAACCCGGTCATGGAAACCTACAACTGGGGGTTCGTCGTGCTGACCACACGTCAGTCCGTAACTGGTTGGATGATCACCCATCTCGCCTAAAGCAGTGGGTATGAGGTCGACAGTCTGTTGGCTGTTGCGCCACGTGTTATTATTGTTAAGAATGTATTTTGAAGAGCAATTCACTTTTAATTAGACGTGGCTCCAAATGGAACCGTATTTATTTATACCCAATCTCTATTAGACAGGAAAATAATGAAATCTAACTATAGTGTAAAATGTAACTAAATTTATTTAATCGTGAATGTCACCAATTAGGTTAGCGACTCCGAAACCTATGGATTCCACTAATATCGATCGTTTTACATGTAACCCCCTTCCCACCCCCCAACCTTATGGGTGCCAGGGGTGTCTTGGAATTGAATGGCATTGGGACAAGAAGAGATCTAAAAGCCTTGAAAGAGGCAGGGCAACAAGAAGAAAAGGGGTGTATAAACCTTGAAAGAGACAGGAAAACAACAAGAAGAGAGTTGAATGCTTTTAAAGAGGCAGGGAAACAACAAGAAGAGAGTTAAAAACCTTGTAAAAGGCAGCAGCAAGAAGAAGAGGAATATGAACTTTGAAAGAAGAAGGGTGGCGATGAAAAGGATTCTTATTAAAACTTTAAAAGATGCAGGGGAACTAAGAGAAACTAGTTACAGATCTTGAAAGAGGCAGAGCAGCAAGAAGAAGAGGAATATAAACCTTTAAAGAAACAAGACGACAAAAGGAAGCTAATAAGAACCTTGAAAGAAGCAGGCAACAAAAAATACCAAAAAAAAAAACGAAACAAAGGCCTTGAAAGAAGCAGCGTGAGAAAAAAGGACACAGAAGCCTTGAAAAGCAACAGATACGAGGGAAGATCACCAGGCCTTGCCTTATCTTTTGGGCGGCCTTAAAACAAGCAGAGATGATGCAAGAGTGAAAAAAGGCAAAATGAATTGTGTTTTCTCTCACCTCAGCCTGGTATTTCCTAAAGTCAGAAAGCTCTAATTACTCTAGTGCAGTCGTTTACGAATGAATAATAAAAGTTTAGCCTCTCTTGTAACGCCCTAGTATAAAAAACTAACCATTTTCTTCAGTTTTTGCCGAAAGCAAAGTTTTACCCCACTTGTCGCCACAGGACATTGTAAAAGCGCTTAACTGGAAATCAAACTGGGTTACGATGCAGATGAAAGTTCTAAAAATATTCACTAATGTGACTTCAATTGGGTACTAATGGTGGAGTGATTTCATTTATTTTACTTCGCTTTCCTGTCATTTTTGGCTAAGTGTTGATATTACGAAATTGATGAAGGGACCCTCACTAGGAACACCCAGGATTCGAACTCGGTATACCTGGCGTCGTAGCGCCCTGTTTTAACCCCTACGGCCCGGAGGTCGGATGGTGAAGACTGGAAAACATTCTACTTAACACATAAGTGTGTAACTTTGCACAGAGGAAGAAAACTCAACGAGAAAGCACATCACTTTGTTTTTCAGAGTACCTTAATACGTACGTTCTTCCGGCCACTCTTGCCATGATATAATTCCAGTGCCGCTAAAACGCTTCTCATAAATTATGCGCGGCAGCAAAGACGAGCAGCAGCTCTGAGCTCTCCAGGAGCAAATCCTCTTAAGCGAGCTTTGGTGTCGAAGCAAGTTCCACTTATCGGATGTTTAAAATCCTCGCAGGAGACAACGCCTCCCGGACCCTGTCTATGGCGACGCTCGTTTTCCGCCAAATTAAACCGCCGCAGCCTGAAATACTCAAGGAGCTGCGGGCTATGCGATGGCCAATCTTCAAGACGATTGAAAGGTTCCAGCAGCGGAGGTCAGTCGCTGAGCTTCAAATGGGTAAGGTCACTGCTTTCGGCTCTCTGATGCCCTGTTCTTTCTTGTGACAAGAAAAATGCTTAGATCGAAATAAGAATATTGTTGTTCACAAATGCTGATGAAACCTGTAAAAGCATTCGCGTATGTATAAACATGTCTGTTAATGTTCATGATTGTAAAAGCATTCCATCGAGTACATAGGCGTAGCTAGAACTTTATATTTGGGTGTGCACAAAGGAAAAAAAATGAGGTCTTGTACCTTTTTAATAGCATATTTTGCAACACAATCACTTGGCTCTTTAACTACACTGATGTTTGTAAAGGAATATAAATTCACTAAATGACAGTGTTGGAATTTCTGAATATATGTAGTAGAAAAAAAATCAAATTGCATAGAAATTACACACACACAAAATGTTCATAAATGCAAACAAATACATCAAAATACACGTCATCTATAACAAGGGACGCCTGTCAAAAGGTACAATGTTCTTAAACTCATCAATAACTTCATTTACATCAATACATAAGACTTTTCCAGTTCCACAAATAGCAAGAGCAGGACTTCCAATCTATCCTGCATCTGAGTTGCTCTTAATTTAGTTTTAACTTGGGTAAGCTTGGAGAAAGCTGTCTCTCACACGTGCAGCTTGTGACAGGTATAGAAGAAAAGCGCTATTGTACAGAGTAGAATGCAGTAAATATCTTCTTTCTCCAATGACATCAAAGAATCGAAAAACTACAGACACTCGTTTCATCAGGGATAATGCACACGTATGTACCAAGTAATGACATTTTCAACTTCTTACAAACTGCCGCTTATTTTCTCTCTTATTGAAATATCTGTCTTTAATTCTCTTTGATAAAGCAGCCCATTAGGGTGTGCCTAGCCACACCCGGCACACCCCGTAGTTACGCCTACGATCGAGTATAAAACTGCCATTATTCTGATGAAAGCTGTAAAAACATTCGCGTATGTTTAAAACTGTGTACTAATGCTCATTATTGTAAAATCATTCAACTGGGTATAAAACTTCTCATTATTGTAAAAGCATTGAAGTGGGTATAACTGTCATAATTCTCATAAAAGTTGTAAAGTATTCACGTATGTATACAAGTGTTTCTAAGGCTGATGAAATCTGTAAAACTATTCAATTGGGTATCAAACTCATAATACTATTCAAGGCTGTCAACCATTTATGTATAAAAGTGTGTGATAATGCTGATAAAACCTACCAAGCACTCAACTTGATGTAAAACTGTCATCATTATGATGAAAGCTGTAATAGCATTCAACTGGATATAAAACTGTGACAATTCTGATGAACGTTGTAAAAGAATTCAACTAGGTGTGAAAGTGTGATGAAGACAGTAGAGTACCAAACTGCATTTTGTAATATCGTGTTTCTCTAGGTTATGGCTCATCGCGATGAGGATGAAATAACGGTCTTACTCGTATAATTATGAAGCACTCTCCTGTACCCAAGGCAAGACTCAAAACTGGACCCTTAGTGAGGAGATCCTGAGTCGACACCGCAACAACAAGCATTCAACTGTGAGTAAAGCTGTCCTGAAGCCTGTAACAATCTTCAACATTGTAAAAAATATGTTAATGTTTGGCTACCTTCGTCAGTTCCATCTCATGCGTTCTCCAACTGTGGGGGTGACCACCAAGAAAAATGTACACACACAGAATTGTTCATAGAAGTCTGGTGAAACCAGCGTAAGCTATTTCCGCCATCGTAACTCCCTTTCCCGATATTGAGGGTGTCGTGTGTGTTAGTGTAAACATTTTTATTTGCTAACGGTAGCTCTAGAGTTGTACTCTCGGTTGAGCCACAGTGCGCATCGAATGAGAGATTCACTCCGTCCACCGAGAAAGAGTGGCGCCACTAGTCTCCTCTCAAAAAAATTTGGACTGCATAAATGGAAAGGTCACAGGTGATGCTACTGAATCATACCATGTGAAAACAAACATATTGTATCTTTGTGAAGCGTCGAGAGAATATAGAAATGGTCTTTCTCGCTGCTGAAATGTAGTTTTGAACGGTGAACCGAACACAGATCATTTTATGATGTCTTTGGAATCTCTAGAGCAATCGAACCAAAACAAGTCCTCTGCCCAAATTAGACTTCAGAGGGCTCGACCAATGAACGCATAAGGGGGAAGAGAGTGCATGGAGGGGAAAATGCGACTGCAGCTATGAACCGTTTGCAGCAGCGCTCACTGCTTTGCTCTGCTCATTCGCTTTCTTCCCTTCTTTACCGTTACGCACGGGCAGTAAACTGAAATATGTCTTGCGAGGAGTATCCGGAAGAATAATCAATTACAAAATGCGTATCGGATGCTCTTTCCCCCTTTTTTTTCACATTAGAAGTGAAAGCAGCTTTATTAACATATACTTGCAACTGAAAATGTCTCTTCCAATGGGGTCAGTAACTAGCTCCACCATGTGGCGAGTTTGTGAACCGTTCGTCAACCGTCTGTGGAGTGTGATCGGTTCCACAAACATGCCTGGCGTAAAGCACATATTTTACGAAACTCGCCTCAAACGCGTCACTCAGTGATCACATGTGAACAGACCTCTGATCATATCTTACTGACAATTATATTGGGGATTACATGGAATGTACATACCAATTCTTCATGACGACATGATCTGGTATCACTGATAAACCTCAAATAAAAGGATTCAGCTTACCTGAAAGAAACGAAACAAAGGATTAATTAGAGAAATATTGAAAAATTTTAGGCCAAAATAAAGTTATAGACACAGAACTAAGACTTTGAGTACTTTGATATGATATCCAACTGCAGATTTATGATGCAGCAAGAAATTAATATTGAAATATTTATTTATATTAGCTCAAGTATGTATTTCATCAATGCACTACCAATTTGAGCTTTTTTAAGTACACTTTATGCACAGGCAGGCGAATCGGGACTTGACTTACAGTTTAAAGTGTGATCCGAAACACTATGTGTCTACACCTGGTATCGAACCCAGAACCTCTTGATTACGAGGCGATAAGTTTACCACCACGCCATCGGGACGCGCTATCCTCAACGTCGTAATCTGATTATTAAACTATTATGGGTGCATCAGCACTGATGCTTCCTTAACATCAACAACAAATAATGTTGCTACTTGAAATAATGTTATGAAGATGAACTGCATTTCAGGGACCATGTGTAACACATGATAGACAAACACTCCGTGTAGCCATATTTCTGACTCACCATGTATTTTTCCTAATCGTTTTTCTTCTTTATTTTAGTCTGTGGTATTTGCCGATAGCGTAGCTAGCCTGGACTATACGCCACTGATACCTTCCTAATTTTCCTCCCATCAAGAATCGAACCTCAGATCGAGCGCTATCCTGAAGACGTCATCATTAACAACGGCAACGTTAATCAATCATGTGAGCGAGCATGGTTGTGGTAATCGTTCACCCTCAAGCAAAACCAGCGGTAACTGTGGTAGGATATACATGCGATGCGAAAGTGCGTGCGTGTGTGAGGGGGGGTCGGGGAACGGAGAGACCTACTTTCGCTGCTACATGGAAATTCAATCCCTTACAGCCCGGTAGCCAGCCACCTTACAAGGCAGGCTTTACCGATCCCTGGCTGGGGGTTGCTCCACCGCATGCATCCCCTGACGAGGCAACGGGAGTCGATTCCTGGAGAGCGGCACCGGATTAGGGAGAGGAGGGTGGGATTTGACGAGATTGAAAGATCTTCCTGCGTCGTTTCCTCGGATAGCCCGTGGCGCTAAGCCAGAAGCGTGGCGCAAAAGAAACAAGGGAAGGGCAGTTTCCGATTACAAACTACTCACCCTTCCGCCAACGACACCATGGTCAATCATCGACTTCGGAATACAAGTTTTCATTCACCGAAGCTTGATATGCAAGCCGTTTAATACCATGAGCTTTAATAGCACCAGGTTCTCTTCTCGCCAATTTTTTCTTGAGGTAACAGTCGAACATCCAATCAGCTTGAGTTATCCCTTGATGAAGATCTAACTGGCTCTTCTCAAACTTCATCCTCCCTGCCCATACATTTACAGCCATACCAAGAAGGTAGATTAATTTGGTTTATATTACCTCGCTTTTCTTCCACTTTTGGCTAATCGCGAAGATGAGGATCAGTGATCTGATTGATTGACTGATTTGGTTTATTTTACATTGATTTTCTTCCACTTTTGGCTAGCCACGAAGATGAGGATCAGTGATCTGATTGATTGACTGATTTGGTTTATTTTATTTTGATTTTCTTCCACTTTTGGCTAGCCACGAACATGAGGACCAGTGATCTGATTGATTGACTGATTTGGTTTATTTTACTTTGATTTTCTTCCACTTTTGGCTAGCCACGAAGATGAAGATCAGTGATCTGATTGATTGACTGATTTGGTTTATTTTACTTTGATTTTCTTCCACTTTTGGCTAGCCACGAAGATGAGGATCAGTGATCTGATTGATTGACTGATTTGCTTTATTTTACATTGATTTTCTTCCGCTTGTGGTTAATCGCGAAGATGAAGATCAGTGATCTAATTGATTGAATGATTTGCTTTATTTTACATTGATTTTCTTCCACTTTTGGCTAGCCACGAAGATGGGGATCAGTGATCTGATTGATTGACTGATTTGGTTTATTTTACTTTGATTTTCTTCCACTTTTGGCTAATCGCGAAGATGAGGATCAGTGATCTGATTGATTGACTGATTTGGTTTATTTTACTTTGATTTTCTTCCACTTTTGGCTAGCCACGAAGATGAGGCAGTGATCTGATTGATTGACTGATTTGGTTTATTTTATTTTGATTTTCTTCCACTTTTGGCTAATCGCAAAGATGAGGATCAGTGATCTGATTGAATGACTGATTTGGTTTATTTTACTTTGATTTTCTTCCACTTTTGGCTAGCCACGAAGATGAGGATCAGTGATCTGATTGATTGACTGATTTGGTTTATTTTACTTTGATTTTCTTCCACTTTTGGCTAGCCACGAAGATGAGGATCAGTGATCTGATTGATTGACTGATTTGGTTTATTTTACTTTGATTTTCTTCCACTTTTGGCTAGCCACGAAGATGAGGATCAGTGATCTGATTGATTGACTGATTTGGTTTATTTTACTTTGATTTTCTTCCACTTTTGGCTAGCCACGAAGATGAGGATCAGTGATCTGATTGATTGATTGATTTGGTTTATTTTACATTGATTTTCTTCCACTTTTCGATAGCCACGAAGATGAGGATCAGTGATCTGATTGATTGACTGATTTGGTTTATTTTACTTTGATTTTCTTTCACTTTTGGCTAGCCACGAAGATGAGGATCAGTGATCTGATTGATTGACTGATTTGGTTTATTTTACTTTGATTTTCTTCCACTTTTGGCTAGCCACGAAGATGAGGATCAGTGATCTCATTGAATGACTGATTTGGTTTATTTTACTTTGATTTTCTTCCACTTTTGGCTAGCCACAAAGATGAGGATCAGTGATCTGATTGAATGACTGATTTGGTTTATTTTACTTTGATTTTCTTCCACTTTTGGCTAGCCACGAAGATGAGGATCAGTGATCTAATTGATTGAATGATTTGCTTTATTTTACATTGATTTTCTTCCACTTTTGGCTAGCCACGAAGATGAGGATCAGTGATCTGATTGATTGACTGATTTGCTTTATTTTACATTGATTTTCTTCCGCTTGTGGCTAATCGCGAAGATGAGGATCAGTGATCTAATTGATTGAATGATTTGCTTTATTTTACATTGATTTTCTTCCACTTTTGGCTAGCCACGAAGATGAGGATCAGTGATCTGATTGATTGACTGATTTGGTTTATTTTACTTTGATTTTCTTCCACTTTTGGCTAGCCACGAAGATGAGGATCAGTGAACTGATTCATTGACTGATTTGCTTTATTTTACATTGATTTTCTTCCGCTTGTGGCTAATCGCGAAGATGAGGATCAGTGATCTAATTGATTGAATGATTTGCTTTATTTTACATTGATTTTCTTCCACTTTTGGCTAGCCACGAAGATGAGGATCAGTGATCTGATTGATTGACTGATTTGGTTTATTTTACTTTGATTTTCTTCCACTTTTGGCTAATCGCGAAGATGAGGATCAGTGATCAAATTGGTTGACTGATTTGGTTTATTTTACTTTGATTTTCTTCCACTTTTGGCTAGCCACGAAGATGAGGCAGTGATCTGATTGATTGACTGATTTGGTTTATTTTATTTTGATTTTCTTCCACTTTTGGCTAATCGCAAAGATGAGGATCTGTGATCTGATTGAATGACTGATTTGGTTTATTTTACTTTGATTTTCTTCCACTTTTGGCTAGCCACGAAGATGGGGATCAGTGATCTGATTGATTGACTGATTTGGTTTATTTTACTTTGATTTTCTTCCACTTTTGGCTAGCCCCCCACGAAGATGAGGATCAGTGATCTGATTGATTGACTGATTTGGTTTATTTTACTTTGATTTTCTACCACTTTTGGCTAGCCACGAAGATGAGGATCAGTGATCTGATTGATTGACTGATTTGGTTTATTTTACTTTGATTTTCTTCCACTTTTGGCTAGCCACGAAGATGAGGATCAGTGATCTGATTGATTGACTGATTTGCTTTATTTTACTTTGATTTTCTTCCGCTTGTGGCTAATCGCGAAGATGAGGATCAGTGATCTAATTGATTGAATGATTTGCTTTATTTTACATTGATTTTCTTCCACTTTTGGCTAGCCACGAAGATGAGGATCAGTGATCTGATTGATTGACTGATTTGGTTTATTTTACTTTGATTTTCTTCCACTTTTGGCTAGCCACGAAGATGAGGATCAGTGATCTGATTGATTGACTGATTTGCTTTATTTTACTTTGATTTTCTTCCGCTTGTGGCTAATCGCGAAGATGAGGATCAGTGATCTAATTGATTGAATGATTTGCTTTATTTTACATTGATTTTCTTCCACTTTTGGTTAACCACGAAGATGAGGATCAGTGATCTGATTGATTGACTGATTTGGTTTATTTTACTTTGATTTTCTTCCACTTTTGGCTAGCCACGAAGATGAGGATCAGTGATCTGATTGATTGACTGATTTGTTTTATTTTACTTTGATTTTCTTCCACTTTTGGCTAGCCACGAAGATGAGGATCAGTGATCTGATTGATTGACTGATTTGCTTTATTTTACATTGATTTTCTTCCGCTTGTGGCTAATCGCGAAGATGAGGATCAGTGATCTAATTGATTGAATGATTTGCTTTATTTTACATTGATTTTCTTCCACTTTTGGCTAGCCACGAAGATGAGGATCAGTGATCTGATTGATTGACTGATTTGGTTTATTTTACTTTGATTTTCTTCCACTTTCGGCTAATCGCGAAGATGAGGATCAGTGATCTGATTGATTGACTGATTTGGTTTATTTTACTTTGATTTTCTTCCACTTTTGGCTAGCCACGAAGATGAGGCAGTGATCTGATTGATTGACTGATTTGGTTTATTTTATTTTGATTTTCTTCCACTTTTGGCTAATCGCAAAGATGAGGATCAGTGATCTGATTGAATGACTGATTTGGTTTATTTTACTTTGATTTTCTTCCACTTTTGGCTAGCCACGAAGATGAGGATCAGTGATCTGATTGATTGACTGATTTGGTTTATTTTACTTTGATTTTCTTCCACTTTTGGCTAGCCACGAAGATGAGGATCAGTGATCTGATTGATTGACTGATTTGGTTTATTTTACTTTGATTTTCTTCCACTTTTGGCTAGCCACGAAGATGAGGATCAGTGATCTGATTGATTGACTGATTTGCTTTATTTTACATTGATTTTCTTCCGCTTGTGGCTAATCGCGAAGATGAGGATCAGTGATCTAATTGATTGATTGATTTGCTTTATTTTACATTGATTTTCTTCCACTTTTGGCTAGCCACGAAGATGAGGATCAGTGATCTGATTGATTGACTGATTTGGTTTATTTTACTTTGATTTTCTTCCACGTTTGGCTAGCCACGAAGATGAGGATCAGTGATCTGATTGATTGACTGATTTGCTTTATTTTACATTGATTTTCTTCCGCTTGTGGCTAATCGCGAAGATGAGGATCAGTGATCTCATTGATTGAATGATTTGCTTTATTTTACATTGATTTTCTTCCACTTTTGGCTAGCCACGAAGATGAGGATCAGTGATCTGATTGATTGACTGATTTGGTTTATTTTACTTTCATTTTCTTCCACTTTTGGCTAGCCACGAACATGAGGATCAGTGATCTGATTGATTGACTGATTTGGTTTATTTTACTTTGATTTTCTTCCACTTTAGGCTAGCCACGAAGATGAGGATCAGTGATCTGATTGATTGACTGATTTGGTTTATTTTACTTTGATTTTCTTCCACTTTTGGCTAGCCACGAAGATGAGGATCAGTGATCTGTTTGATTGACTGATTTGGTTTATTTTACTTTGATTTTCTTCCACTTTTGGCTAGCCACGAACATGAGGATCAGTGATCTGATTGATTGACTGATTTGGTTTATTTTACTTTGATTTTCTTCCACTTTTGGATAGCCACGAAGATGAGGATCAGTGATCTGATTGATTGACTGATTTGGTTTATTTTACTTTGATTTTCTTCCACTTTTGGCTAGCCCCCCACGAAGATGAGGATCAGTGATCTGATTGATTCACTGATTTGGTTTATTTTACTTTGATTTTCTTCCACTTTTGGCTAGCCACGAAGATGAGGATCAGTGATCTGATTGATTGACTGATTTGGTTTATTTTACTTTGATTTTCTTCCACTTTTGGCTAGCCACGAAGATGAGGATCAGTGATCTGATTGATTGACTGATTTGGTTTATTTTACTTTGATTTTCTTCCACTTTTGGCTAGCCACGAAGATGAGGATCAGTGATCTGATTGATTGACTGATTTGGTTTATTTTACTTTGATTTTCTTCCACTTTTGGCTAGCCACGAAGATGAGGATCAGTGATCTGATTGATTGACTGATTTGGTTTATTTTACTTTGATTTTCTTCCACTTTTGGCTAGCCACGAAGATGAGGATCAGTGATCTGATTGATTGACTGATTTGGTTTATTTTACTTTGATTTTCTTCCACTTTTGGCTAGCCACGAAGATGAGGATCAGTGATCTGATTGATTGACTGATTTGGTTTATTTTACTTTGATTTTCTTCCACTTTTGGCTAGCCACGAAGATGAGGATCAGTGATCTGATTGATTGACTGATTTGGTTTATTAAACTTTGATTTTCTTCCACTTTTGACTAGCCACGAAGATGAGGATCAGTGATCTGATTGATTGACTGATTTGGTTTATTTTACTTTGATTTTCTTCCACTTTTGGCTAGCCACGAAGATGAGGATCAGTGATCTGATTGATTGATTGATTTGGTTTATTTTACTTTGATTTTCTTCCACTTTTGGCTAGCCACGAAGATGAGGATCAGTAATCTGATTGATTGACTGATTTGGTTTATTTTACTTTGATTTTCTTCCACTTTTGGCTAGCCACGAAGATGAGGATCAGTGATCTGATTGATTGACTGATTTGGTTTATTTTACTTTGATTTTCTTCCACTTTTGGCTAGCCACGAAGATGAGGATCAGTGATCTGATTGATTGACTGATTTGGTTTATTTTACTTTGATTTTCTTCCACTTTTGGCTAGCCACGAAGATGAGGATCAGTGATCTGATTGATTGACTGATTTGGTTTATTTTACTTTGATTTTCTTCCACTTTTGGCTAGCCACGAAGATGAGGATCAGTGATCTGATTGATTGACTGATTTGGTTTATTTTACTTTGATTTTCTTCCACTTTTGGCTAGCCACGAAGATGAGGATCAGTGATCTGATTGATTGACTGATTTGGTTTATTTTACTTTGATTTTCTTCCACTTTTGACTAGCCACGAAGATGAGGATCAGTGATCTGATTGATTGACTGATTTGGTTTATTTTACTTTGATTTTCTTCCACTTTTGGCTAGCCACGAAGATGAGGATCAGTGATCTGATTGATTGACTGATTTGGTTTATTTTACTTTGATTTTCTTCCACTTTTGGCTAGCCACGAAGATGAGGATCAGTGATCTGATTGATTGACTGATTTGGTTTATTTTACTTTGATTTTCTTCCACTTTTGGCTAGCCACGAAGATGAGGATCAGTGATCTGATTGATTGACTGATTTGGTTTATTTTACTTTGATTTTCTTCCACTTTTGGCTAGCCACGAAGATGAGGATCAGTGATCTGATTGATTGACTGATTTGGTTTATTTTACTTTGATTTTCTTCCACTTTTGGCTAGCCACGAAGATGAGGATCAGTGATCTGATTGATTGACTGATTTGGTTTATTTTACTTTGATTTTCTTCCACTTTTGGCTAGCCACGAAGATGAGGATCAGTGATCTGATTGATTCACTGATTTGGTTTATTTTACTTTGATTTTCTTCCACTTTTGGCAAGCCACGAAGATGAGGATCAGTGATCTGATTGATTGACTGATTTGGTTTATTTTACTTTGATTTTCTTCCACTTTTGGCTAGCCACGAAGATGAGGATCAGTGATCTGATTGATTGACTGATTTGGTTTATTTTACTTTGATTTTCTTCCACTTTTGGCTAGCCACGAAGATGAGGATCAGTGATCTGATTGATTCACTGATTTGGTTTATTTTACTTTGATTTTCTTCCACTTTTGGCTAGCCACGAAGATGAGGATCAGTGATCTGATTGATTGACTGATTTGGTTTATTTTACTTTGATTTTCTTCCACTTTTGGCTAGCCACGAAGATGAGGATCAGTGATCTGATTGATTGACTGATTTGGTTTATTTTACTTTGATTTTCTTCCACTTTTGGCTAGCCACGAAGATGAGGATCAGTGATCTGATTGATTGACTGATTTGGTTTATTTTACTTTGATTTTCTTCCACTTTTGGCTAGCCACGAAGATGAGGATCAGTGATCTGATTGATTCACTGATTTGGTTTATTTTACTTTGATTTTCTTCCACTTTTGGCTAGCCACGAAGATGAGGATCAGTGATCTGATTGATTGACTGATTTGGTTTATTTTACTTTGATTTTCTTCCACTTTTGGCTAGCCACGAAGATGAGGATCAGTGATCTGATTGATTGACTGATTTGGTTTATTTTACTTTGATTTTCTTCCACTTTTGGCTAGCCACGAAGATGAGGATCAGTGATCTGATTGATTGACTGATTTGGTTTATTTTACTTTGATTTTCTTCCACTTTTGGCTAGCCACGAAGATGAGGATCAGTGATCTGATTGATTGACTGATTTGGTTTATTTTACTTTGATTTTCTTCCACTTTTGGCAAGCCACGAAGATGAGGATCAGTGATCTGATTGATTGACTGATTTGGTTTATTTTACTTTGATTATCTTCCACTTTTGGCTAGCCACGAAGATGAGGATCAGTGATCTGATTGATTGACTGATTTGGTTTATTTTACTTTGATTTTCTTCCACTTTTGGCTAGCCACGAAGATGAGGATCAGTGATCTGATTGATTGACTGATTTGGTTTATTTTACTTTGATTTTATTCCACTTTTGGCTAGCCACGAAGATGAGGATCAGTGATCTGATTGATTGACTGATTTGGTTTATTTTACTTTGATTTTCTTCCACTTTTGGCTAGCCACGAAGATGAGGATCAGTGATCTGATTGATTGACTGATTTGGTTTATTTTACTTTGATTTTCTTCCACTTTTGGCTAGCCACGAAGATGAGGATCAGTGATCTGATTGATTGACTGATTTGGTTTATTTTACTTTGATTTTCTTCCACTTTTGGCTAGCCACGAAGATGAGGATCAGTGATCTGATTGATTGACTGATTTGGTTTATTTTACTTTGATTTTCTTCCACTTTTGGCTAGCCACGAAGATGAGGATCAGTGATCTGATTGATTGACTGATTTGGTTTATTTTACTTTGATTTTCTTCCACTTTTGGCTAGCCCCCCACGAAGATGAGGATCAGTGATCTGATTGATTGACTGATTTGGTTTATTTTACTTTGATTTTCTTCCACTTTTGGCTAGCCACGAAGATGAGGATCAGTGATCTGATTGATTGACTGATTTGGTTTATTTTACTTTGATTTTCTTCCACTTTTGGCTAGCCACGAAGATGAGGATCAGTGATCTGATTGATTGACTGATTTGGTTTATTTTACTTTGATTTTCTTCCACTTTTGGCTAGCCACGAAGATGAGGATCAGTGATCTGATTGATTGACTGATTTGGTTTATTTTACTTTGATTTTCTTCCACTTTTGGCTAGCCACGAAGATGAGGATCAGTGATCTGATTGATTGACTGATTTGGTTTATTTTACTTTGATTTTCTTCCACTTTTGGCTAGCCACGAAGATGAGGATCAGTGATCTGATTGATTGACTGATTTGGTTTATTTTACTTTGATTTTCTTCCATTTTGGCTAGCCACGAAGATGAGGATCAGTGATCTGATTGATTGACTGATTTGGTTTATTTTACTTTGATTTTCTTCCACTTTTGGCTAGCCACGAAGATGAGGATCAGTGATCTGATTGATTGACTGATTTGGTTTATTTTACTTTGATTTTCTTCCACTTTTGGCTAGCCACGAAGATGAGGATCAGTGATCTGATTGATTGACTGATTTGGTTTATTTTACTTTGATTTTCTTCCACTTTTGGCTAGCCACGAAGATGAGGATCAGTGATCTGATTGATTCACTGATTTGGTTTATTTTACTTTGATTTTCTTCCACTTTTGGCTAGCCACGAAGATGAGGATCAGTGATCTGATTGATTGACTGATTTGGTTTATTTTACTTTGATTTTCTTCCACTTTTGGCTAGCCACGAAGATGAGGATCAGTGATCTGATTGATTGACTGATTTGGTTTATTTTACTTTGATTTTCTTCCACTTTTGGCTAGCCACGAAGATGAGGATCAGTGATCTGATTGATTGACTGATTTGGTTTATTTTACTTTGATTTTCTTCCACTTTTGGCTAGCCACGAAGATGAGGATCAGTGATCTGATTGATTGACTGATTTGGTTTATTTTACTTTGATTTTCTTCCACTTTTGGCTAGCCACGAAGATGAGGATCAGTGATCTGATTGATTGACTGATTTGGTTTATTTTACTTTGATTTTCTTCCACTTTTGGCTAGCCCACGAAGATGAGGATCAGTGATCTGATTGATTGACTGATTTGGTTTATTTTACTTTGATTTTCTTCCACTTTTGGCTAGCCACGAAGATGAGGATCAGTGATCTGATTGATTGACTGATTTGGTTTATTTTACTTTGATTTTCTTCCACTTTTGGCTAGCCACGAAGATGAGGATCAGTGATCTGATTGATTGACTGATTTGGTTTATTTTACTTTGATTTTCTTCCACTTTTGGCTAGCCACGAAGATGAGGATCAGTGATCTGATTGATTGACTGATTTGGTTTATTTTACTTTGATTTTCTTCCACTTTTGGCTAGCCACGAAGATGAGGATCAGTGATCTGATTGATTGACTGATTTGGTTTATTTTACTTTGATTTTCTTCCACTTTTGGCTAGCCACGAAGATGAGGATCAGTGATCTGATTGATTGACTGATTTGGTTTATTTTACTTTGATTTTCTTCCACTTTTGGCTAGCCACGAAGATGAGGATCAGTGATCTGATTGATTGACTGATTTGGTTTATTTTACTTTGATTTTCTTCCACTTTTGGCTAGCCACGAAGATGAGGATCAGTGATCTGATTGATTGACTGATTTGGTTTATTTTACTTTGATTTTCTTCCACTTTTGGCTAGCCACGAAGATGAGGATCAGTGATCTGATTGATTGACTGATTTGGTTTATTTTACTTTGATTTTCTTCCACTTTTGGCTAGCCACGAAGATGAGGATCAGTGATCTGATTGATTGACTGATTTGGTTTATTTTACTTTGATTTTCTTCCACTTTTGGCTAGCCACGAAGATGAGGATCAGTGATCTGATTGATTGACTGATTTGGTTTATTTTACTTTGATTTTCTTCCACTTTTGGCTAGCCACGAAGATGAGGATCAGTGATCTGATTGATTGACTGATTTGGTTTATTTTACTTTGATTTTCTTCCACTTTTGGCTAGCCACGAAGATGAGGATCAGTGATCTGATTGATTGACTGATTTGGTTTATTTTACTTTGATTTTCTTCCACTTTTGGCTAGCCACGAAGATGAGGATCAGTGATCTGATTGATTGACTGATTTGGTTTATTTTACTTTGATTTTCTTCCACTTTTGGCTAGCCACGAAGATGAGGATCAGTGATCTGATTGATTGACTGATTTGGTTTATTTTACTTTGATTTTCTTCCACTTTTGGCTAGCCACGAAGATGAGGATCAGTGATCTGATTGATTGACTGATTTGGTTTATTTTACTTTGATTTTCTTCCACTTTTGGCTAGCCACGAAGATGAGGATCAGTGATCTGATTGATTGACTGATTTGGTTTATTTTACTTTGATTTTCTTCCACTTTTGGCTAGCCACGAAGATGAGGATCAGTGATCTGATTGATTGACTGATTTGGTTTATTTTACTTTGATTTTCTTCCACTTTTGGCTAGCCACGAAGATGAGGATCAGTGATCTGATTGATTGACTGATTTGGTTTATTTTACTTTGATTTTCTTCCACTTTTGGCTAGCCACGAAGATGAGGATCAGTGATCTGATTGATTGACTGATTTGGTTTATTTTACTTTGATTTTCTTCCACTTTTGGCTAGCCACGAAGATGAGGATCAGTGATCTGATTGATTGACTGATTTGGTTTATTTTACTTTGATTTTCTTCCACTTTTGGCTAGCCACGAAGATGAGGATCAGTGATCTGATTGATTGACTGATTTGGTTTATTTTACTTTGATTTTCTTCCACTTTTGGCTAGCCCCCACGAAGATGAGGATCAGTGATCTGATTGATTGACTGATTTGGTTTATTTTACTTTGATTTTCTTCCACTTTTGGCTAGCCACGAAGATGAGGATCAGTGATCTGATTGATTGACTGATTTGGTTTATTTTACTTTGATTTTCTTCCACTTTTGGCCACGAAGATGAGGATCAGTGATCTGATTGATTGACTGATTTGGTTTATTTTACTTTGATTTTCTTCCACTTTTGGCTAGCCACGAAGATGAGGATCAGTGATCTGATTGATTGACTGATTTGGTTTATTTTACTTTGATTTTCTTCCACTTTTGGCTAGCCACGAAGATGAGGATCAGTGATCTGATTGATTGACTGATTTGGTTTATTTTACTTTGATTTTCTTCCACTTTTGGCTAGCCACGAAGATGAGGATCAGTGATCTGATTGATTGACTGATTTGGTTTATTTTACTTTGATTTTCTTCCACTTTTGGCTAGCCACGAAGATGAGGATCAGTGATCTGATTGATTGACTGATTTGGTTTATTTTACTTTGATTTTCTTCCACTTTTGGCTAGCCACGAAGATGAGGATCAGTGATCTGATTGATTGACTGATTTGGTTTATTTTACTTTGATTTTCTTCCACTTTTGGCTAGCCACGAAGATGAGGATCAGTGATCTGATTGATTGACTGATTTGGTTTATTTTACTTTGATTTTCTTCCACTTTTGGCTAGCCACGAAGATGAGGATCAGTGATCTGATTGATTGACTGATTTGGTTTATTTTACTTTGATTTTCTTCCACTTTTGGCTAGCCACGAAGATGAGGATCAGTGATCTGATTGATTGACTGATTTGGTTTATTTTACTTTGATTTTCTTCCACTTTTGGCTAGCCACGAAGATGAGGATCAGTGATCTGATTGATTGACTGATTTGGTTTATTTTACTTTGATTTTCTTCCACTTTTGGCTAGCCACGAAGATGAGGATCAGTGATCTGATTGATTGACTGATTTGGTTTATTTTACTTTGATTTTCTTCCACTTTTGGCTAGCCACGAAGATGAGGATCAGTGATCTGATTGATTGACTGATTTGGTTTATTTTACTTTGATTTTCTTCCACTTTTGGCTAGCCACGAAGATGAGGATCAGTGATCTGATTGATTGACTGATTTGGTTTATTTTACTTTGATTTTCTTCCACTTTTGGCTAGCCACGAAGATGAGGATCAGTGATCTGATTGATTGACTGATTTGGTTTATTTTACTTTGATTTTCTTCCACTTTTGGCTAGCCACGAAGATGAGGATCAGTGATCTGATTGATTGACTGATTTGGTTTATTTTACTTTGATTTTCTTCCACTTTTGGCTAGCCACGAAGATGAGGATCAGTGATCTGATTGATTGACTGATTTGGTTTATTTTACTTTGATTTTCTTCCACTTTTGGCTAGCCACGAAGATGAGGATCAGTGATCTGATTGATTGACTGATTTGGTTTATTTTACTTTGATTTTCTTCCACTTTTGGCTAGCCACGAAGATGAGGATCAGTGATCTGATTGATTGACTGATTTGGTTTATTTTACTTTGATTTTCTTCCACTTTTGGCTAGCCCACGAAGATGAGGATCAGTGATCTGATTGATTGACTGATTTGGTTTATTTTACTTTGATTTTCTTCCACTTTTGGCTAGCCACGAAGATGAGGATCAGTGATCTGATTGATTGACTGATTTGGTTTATTTTACTTTGATTTTCTTCCACTTTTGGCTAGCCACGAAGATGAGGATCAGTGATCTGATTGATTGACTGATTTGGTTTATTTTACTTTGATTTTCTTCCACTTTTGGCTAGCCACGAAGATGAGGATCAGTGATCTGATTGATTGACTGATTTGGTTTATTTTACTTTGATTTTCTTCCACTTTTGGCTAGCCACGAAGATGAGGATCAGTGATCTGATTGATTGACTGATTTGGTTTATTTTACTTTGATTTTCTTCCACTTTTGGCTAGCCACGAAGATGAGGATCAGTGATCTGATTGATTGACTGATTTGGTTTATTTTACTTTGATTTTCTTCCACTTTTGGCTAGCCACGAAGATGAGGATCAGTGATCTGATTGATTGACTGATTTGGTTTATTTTACTTTGATTTTCTTCCACTTTTGGCTAGCCACGAAGATGAGGATCAGTGATCTGATTGATTCACTGATTTGGTTTATTTTACTTTGATTTTCTTCCACTTTTGGCTAGCCACGAAGATGAGGATCAGTGATCTGATTGATTGACTGATTTGGTTTATTTTACTTTGATTTTCTTCCACTTTTGGCTAGCCACGAAGATGAGGATCAGTGATCTGATTGATTGACTGATTTGGTTTATTTTACTTTGATTTTCTTCCACTTTTGGCTAGCCACGAAGATGAGGATCAGTGATCTGATTGATTGACTGATTTGGTTTATTTTACTTTGATTTTCTTCCACTTTTGGCTAGCCACGAAGATGAGGATCAGTGATCTGATTGATTGACTGATTTGGTTTATTTTACTTTGATTTTCTTCCACTTTTGGCTAGCCACGAAGATGAGGATCAGTGATCTGATTGATTGACTGATTTGGTTTATTTTACTTTGATTTTCTTCCACTTTTGGCTAGCCACGAAGATGAGGATCAGTGATCTGATTGATTGACTGATTTGGTTTATTTTACTTTGATTTTCTTCCACTTTTGGCTAGCCACGAAGATGAGGATCAGTGATCTGATTGATTGACTGATTTGGTTTATTTTACTTTGATTTTCTTCCACTTTTGGCTAGCCACGAAGATGAGGATCAGTGATCTGATTGATTGACTGATTTGGTTTATTTTACTTTGATTTTCTTCCACTTTTGGCTAGCCACGAAGATGAGGATCAGTGATCTGATTGATTGACTGATTTGGTTTATTTTACTTTGATTTTCTTCCACTTTTGGCTAGCCACGAAGATGAGGATCAGTGATCTGATTGATTGACTGATTTGGTTTATTTTACTTTGATTTTCTTCCACTTTTGGCTAGCCACGAAGATGAGGATCAGTGATCTGATTGATTGACTGATTTGGTTTATTTTACTTTGATTTTCTTCCACTTTTGGCTAGCCACGAAGATGAGGATCAGTGATCTGATTGATTGACTGATTTGGTTTATTTTACTTTGATTTTCTTCCACTTTTGGCTAGCCACGAAGATGAGGATCAGTGATCTGATTGATTGACTGATTTGGTTTATTTTACTTTGATTTTCTTCCACTTTTGGCTAGCCACGAAGATGAGGATCAGTGATCTGATTGATTGACTGATTTGGTTTATTTTACTTTGATTTTCTTCCACTTTTGGCTAGCCACGAAGATGAGGATCAGTGATCTGATTGATTGACTGATTTGGTTTATTTTACTTTGATTTTCTTCCACTTTTGGCTAGCCACGAAGATGAGGATCAGTGATCTGATTGATTGACTGATTTGGTTTATTTTACTTTGATTTTCTTCCACTTTTGGCTAGCCACGAAGATGAGGATCAGTGATCTGATTGATTGACTGATTTGGTTTATTTTACTTTGATTTTCTTCCACTTTTGGCTAGCCACGAAGATGAGGATCAGTGATCTGATTGATTGACTGATTTGGTTTATTTTACTTTGATTTTCTTCCACTTTTGGCTAGCCACGAAGATGAGGATCAGTGATCTGATTGATTGACTGATTTGGTTTATTTTACTTTGATTTTCTTCCACTTTTGGCTAGCCACGAAGATGAGGATCAGTGATCTGATTGATTGACTGATTTGGTTTATTTTACTTTGATTTTCTTCCACTTTTGGCTAGCCACGAAGATGAGGATCAGTGATCTGATTGATTGACTGATTTGGTTTATTTTACTTTGATTTTCTTCCACTTTTGGCTAGCCACGAAGATGAGGATCAGTGATCTGATTGATTGACTGATTTGGTTTATTTTACTTTGATTTTCTTCCACTTTTGGCTAGCCACGAAGATGAGGATCAGTGATCTGATTGATTGACTGATTTGGTTTATTTTACTTTGATTTTCTTCCACTTTTGGCTAGCCACGAAGATGAGGATCAGTGATCTGATTGATTGACTGATTTGGTTTATTTTACTTTGATTTTCTTCCACTTTTGGCTAGCCACGAAGATGAGGATCAGTGATCTGATTGATTGACTGATTTGGTTTATTTTACTTTGATTTTCTTCCACTTTTGGCTAGCCACGAAGATGAGGATCAGTGATCTGATTGATTGACTGATTTGGTTTATTTTACTTTGATTTTCTTCCACTTTTGGCTAGCCACGAAGATGAGGATCAGTGATCTGATTGATTGACTGATTTGGTTTATTTTACTTTGATTTTCTTCCACTTTTGGCTAGCCACGAAGATGAGGATCAGTGATCTGATTGATTGACTGATTTGGTTTATTTTACTTTGATTTTCTTCCACTTTTGGCTAGCCACGAAGATGGATCAGTGATCTGATTGATTGACTGATTTGGTTTATTTTACTTTGATTTTCTTCCACTTTTGGCTAGCCACGAAGATGAGGATCAGTGATCTGATTGATTGACTGATTTGGTTTATTTTACTTTGATTTTCTTCCACTTTTGGCTAGCCACGAAGATGAGGATCAGTGATCTGATTGATTGACTGATTTGGTTTATTTTACTTTGATTTTCTTCCACTTTTGGCTAGCCACGAAGATGAGGATCAGTGATCTGATTGATTGACTGATTTGGTTTATTTTACTTTGATTTTCTTCCACTTTTGGCTAGCCACGAAGATGAGGATCAGTGATCTGATTGATTGACTGATTTGGTTTATTTTACTTTGATTTTCTTCCACTTTTGGCTAGCCACGAAGATGAGGATCAGTGATCTGATTGATTGACTGATTTGGTTTATTTTACTTTGATTTTCTTCCACTTTTGGCTAGCCACGAAGATGAGGATCAGTGATCTGATTGATTGACTGATTTGGTTTATTTTACTTTGATTTTCTTCCACTTTTGGCTAGCCACGAAGATGAGGATCAGTGATCTGATTGATTGACTGATTTGGTTTATTTTACTTTGATTTTCTTCCACTTTTGGCTAGCCACGAAGATGAGGATCAGTGATCTGATTGATTGACTGATTTGGTTTATTTTACTTTGATTTTCTTCCACTTTTGGCTAGCCACGAAGATGAGGATCAGTGATCTGATTGATTGACTGATTTGGTTTATTTTACTTTGATTTTCTTCCACTTTTGGCTAGCCACGAAGATGAGGATCAGTGATCTGATTGATTGACTGATTTGGTTTATTTTACTTTGATTTTCTTCCACTTTTGGCTAGCCACGAAGATGAGGATCAGTGATCTGATTGATTGACTGATTTGGTTTATTTTACTTTGATTTTCTTCCACTTTTGGCTAGCCACGAAGATGAGGATCAGTGATCTGATTGATTGACTGATTTGGTTTATTTTACTTTGATTTTCTTCCACTTTTGGCTAGCCACGAAGATGAGGATCAGTGATCTGATTGATTGACTGATTTGGTTTATTTTACTTTGATTTTCTTCCACTTTTGGCTAGCCACGAAGATGAGGATCAGTGATCTGATTGATTGACTGATTTGGTTTATTTTACTTTGATTTTCTTCCACTTTTGGCTAGCCACGAAGATGAGGATCAGTGATCTGATTGATTGACTGATTTGGTTTATTTTACTTTGATTTTCTTCCACTTTTGGCTAGCCACGAAGATGAGGATCAGTGATCTGATTGATTGACTGATTTGGTTTATTTTACTTTGATTTTCTTCCACTTTTGGCTAGCCACGAAGATGAGGATCAGTGATCTGATTGATTGACTGATTTGGTTTATTTTACTTTGATTTTCTTCCACTTTTGGCTAGCCACGAAGATGAGGATCAGTGATCTGATTGATTGACTGATTTGGTTTATTTTACTTTGATTTTCTTCCACTTTTGGCTAGCCACGAAGATGAGGATCAGTGATCTGATTGATTGACTGATTTGGTTTATTTTACTTTGATTTTCTTCCACTTTTGGCTAGCCACGAAGATGAGGATCAGTGATCTGATTGATTGACTGATTTGGTTTATTTTACTTTGATTTTCTTCCACTTTTGGCTAGCCACGAAGATGAGGATCAGTGATCTGATTGATTGACTGATTTGGTTTATTTTACTTTGATTTTCTTCCACTTTTGGCTAGCCACGAAGATGAGGATCAGTGATCTGATTGATTGACTGATTTGGTTTATTTTACTTTGATTTTCTTCCACTTTTGGCTAGCCACGAAGATGAGGATCAGTGATCTGATTGATTGACTGATTTGGTTTATTTTACTTTGATTTTCTTCCACTTTTGGCTAGCCACGAAGATGAGGATCAGTGATCTGATTGATTGACTGATTTGGTTTATTTTACTTTGATTTTCTTCCACTTTTGGCTAGCCACGAAGATGAGGATCAGTGATCTGATTGATTGACTGATTTGGTTTATTTTACTTTGATTTTCTTCCACTTTTGGCTAGCCACGAAGATGAGGATCAGTGATCTGATTGATTGACTGATTTGGTTTATTTTACTTTGATTTTCTTCCACTTTTGGCTAGCCACGAAGATGAGGATCAGTGATCTGATTGATTGACTGATTTGGTTTATTTTACTTTGATTTTCTTCCACTTTTGGCTAGCCACGAAGATGAGGATCAGTGATCTGATTGATTGACTGATTTGGTTTATTTTACTTTGATTTTCTTCCACTTTTGGCTAGCCACGAAGATGAGGATCAGTGATCTGATTGATTGACTGATTTGGTTTATTTTACTTTGATTTTCTTCCACTTTTGGCTAGCCACGAAGATGAGGATCAGTGATCTGATTGATTGACTGATTTGGTTTATTTTACTTTGATTTTCTTCCACTTTTGGCTAGCCACGAAGATGAGGATCAGTGATCTGATTGATTGACTGATTTGGTTTATTTTACTTTGATTTTCTTCCACTTTTGGCTAGCCACGAAGATGAGGATCAGTGATCTGATTGATTGACTGATTTGGTTTATTTTACTTTGATTTTCTTCCACTTTTGGCTAGCCACGAAGATGAGGATCAGTGATCTGATTGATTGACTGATTTGGTTTATTTTACTTTGATTTTCTTCCACTTTTGGCTAGCCACGAAGATGAGGATCAGTGATCTGATTGATTGACTGATTTGGTTTATTTTACTTTGATTTTCTTCCACTTTTGGCTAGCCACGAAGATGAGGATCAGTGATCTGATTGATTGACTGATTTGGTTTATTTTACTTTGATTTTCTTCCACTTTTGGCTAGCCACGAAGATGAGGATCAGTGATCTGATTGATTGACTGATTTGGTTTATTTTACTTTGATTTTCTTCCACTTTTGGCTAGCCACGAAGATGAGGATCAGTGATCTGATTGATTGACTGATTTGGTTTATTTTACTTTGATTTTCTTCCACTTTTGGCTAGCCACGAAGATGAGGATCAGTGATCTGATTGATTGACTGATTTGGTTTATTTTACTTTGATTTTCTTCCACTTTTGGCTAGCCACGAAGATGAGGATCAGTGATCTGATTGATTGACTGATTTGGTTTATTTTACTTTGATTTTCTTCCATCTTTTGGCTAGCCACGAAGATGAGGATCAGTGATCTGATTGATTGACTGATTTGGTTTATTTTACTTTGATTTTCTTCCACTTTTGGCTAGCCACGAAGATGAGGATCAGTGATCTGATTGATTGACTGATTTGGTTTATTTTACTTTGATTTTCTTCCACTTTTGGCTAGCCACGAAGATGAGGATCAGTGATCTGATTGATTGACTGATTTGGTTTATTTTACTTTGATTTTCTTCCACTTTTGGCTAGCCACGAAGATGAGGATCAGTGATCTGATTGATTGACTGATTTGGTTTATTTTACTTTGATTTTCTTCCACTTTTGGCTAGCCACGAAGATGAGGATCAGTGATCTGATTGATTGACTGATTTGGTTTATTTTACTTTGATTTTCTTCCACTTTTGGCTAGCCACGAAGATGAGGATCAGTGATCTGATTGATTGACTGATTTGGTTTATTTTACTTTGATTTTCTTCCACTTTTGGCTAGCCACGAAGATGAGGATCAGTGATCTGATTGATTGACTGATTTGGTTTATTTTACTTTGATTTTCTTCCACTTTTGGCTAGCCACGAAGATGAGGATCAGTGATCTGATTGATTGACTGATTTGGTTTATTTTACTTTGATTTTCTTCCACTTTTGGCTAGCCACGAAGATGAGGATCAGTGATCTGATTGATTGACTGATTTGGTTTATTTTACTTTGATTTTCTTCCACTTTTGGCTAGCCACGAAGATGAGGATCAGTGATCTGATTGATTGACTGATTTGGTTTATTTTACTTTGATTTTCTTCCACTTTTGGCTAGCCACGAAGATGAGGATCAGTGATCTGATTGATTGACTGATTTGGTTTATTTTACTTTGATTTTCTTCCACTTTTGGCTAGCCACGAAGATGAGGATCAGTGATCTGATTGATTGACTGATTTGGTTTATTTTACTTTGATTTTCTTCCACTTTTGGCTAGCCACGAAGATGAGGATCAGTGATCTGATTGATTGACTGATTTGGTTTATTTTACTTTGATTTTCTTCCACTTTTGGCTAGCCACGAAGATGAGGATCAGTGATCTGATTGATTGACTGATTTGGTTTATTTTACTTTGATTTTCTTCCACTTTTGGCTAGCCACGAAGATGAGGATCAGTGATCTGATTGATTGACTGATTTGGTTTATTTTACTTTGATTTTCTTCCACTTTTGGCTAGCCACGAAGATGAGGATCAGTGATCTGATTGATTGACTGATTTGGTTTATTTTACTTTGATTTTCTTCCACTTTTGGCTAGCCACGAAGATGAGGATCAGTGATCTGATTGATTGACTGATTTGGTTTATTTTACTTTGATTTTCTTCCACTTTTGGCTAGCCACGAAGATGAGGATCAGTGATCTGATTGATTGACTGATTTGGTTTATTTTACTTTGATTTTCTTCCACTTTTGGCTAGCCACGAAGATGAGGATCAGTGATCTGATTGATTGACTGATTTGGTTTATTTTACTTTGATTTTCTTCCACTTTTGGCTAGCCACGAAGATGAGGATCAGTGATCTGATTGATTGACTGATTTGGTTTATTTTACTTTGATTTTCTTCCACTTTTGGCTAGCCACGAAGATGAGGATCAGTGTTCTGATTGATTGGGTTTATTTTACTTTGATTTTCTTCCACTTTTGGCTAGCCACGAAGATGAGGATCAGTGATCTGATTGATTGACTGATTTGGTTTATTTTACTTTGATTTTCTTCCACTTTTGGCTAGCCACGAAGATGAGGATCAGTGATCTGATTGATTGACTGATTTGGTTTATTTTACTTTGATTTTCTTCCACTTTTGGATAGCCACGAAGATG